>NC_066881.1:1155609-1392665 GCF_022985175.1 Labeo rohita | reverse complement strand
CATTTGTAGATATTGATAATAGTGTTATTTTCCTAACATAACTTCCTGCATTAATTCTGTAAATGTAATGAAGGTGTTACCCGGAAACCAGTGACGGAAATGTGTGATGCCTTTTTTCTCTTTCCATTTAGTGTTGTTGAGTGGACTATGGTTGATAGTAAAATCTGGATTATTCCATATAGGTGAGTTGATGTGTGTTGTGAGCTCATGGTTAGTCAGTGTGTTAGTTTGCCACCAGGCAGTGAGAGTTGTTTTAATCATCAAATTTGTAAATAGATTTTGTTGTTTATTTATTTATTTATTTATTTTGTGTGTGTGTGTGTGAGTGATGGGAGATCAGATATAATAAAGTCTTTACATTCTGCTTGTTCTAACTCTAGCCACGAGTTTTGGATGGTGTCATATCTTATCCATTTGCAAAGATATTGTAGATGAGATGCTAAGTAATAGTGCTGCTAAACCGCCTTGAGCTTTATTTTTTTGTAGCTTTTGTAAACTTATTTTAGGCTTCTTATTTTTCTAGTAAAATGTACTTATTGTTTGATTTAATGAAGTAAACCATTTGTTAGTTGGTTGTACGGGTGTCATGGGGAATAAGTAAAGGACTTTTGGTAATATACACATTTTAACTGGTGCAATTCGACTTATAATGGAAAGTGGTAGGTTCATCCATCTAGTCAAGGCTTCCTCTATTGTTTTCAGTAGTGAAGTAAAATTAAGGTTAAATAGATCCGACAGGTTCTGGGATATCTTTATTCCTAAATATGTAATATTATTTATTGTGAATGGTGTATCCTGTATACTAGTGTCGTGTGGATTCATATTCAGTGGTATAATTGTTGATTTGGTCCAGTTTATAGATAGTGATATAATAGAATATTTGTTGATGAGATTAATTATTTCTGACAGTGATTTTTGGGGGGTTTGTAGAAAAAGCAATATGTCATCTGCGTATAAGGGAATTTTATGGTTAGTGTTGTTTGGCAATACTCCACAGATATTTTTATTTTGTCTTATTGCGGCAGCAAGAGGTTCTATAAATAGAGCGAAGAATAATGGAGACGGGGGCAGCCTTGTCGAGTCCCCGCTGAGCTGAAGCGGTGATGATATTAAACCGTTTGTTATGACAGAATCTAATGGTGTATTGTATAATGTTTTAACCCAGTGGATAAAGGAGTCTCCGAACCCAAATTTTTAAAGTGTTGTTTGAAGAAAGAACCAGTTAACTTTATCAAAGGCCTTTTCTGCATCTAGGGATATGATTATTGTTTTTTGTTTTTTTCTTGTTTTGTTTACATATATTCATTATATTGAATAATCGTCTGGTATTATTTGATGATTGTCGTCCTTTAAAGTGCCCCTATTATGCCATTTTAAAGGTTGCTAATATTGTTTTAATAGACTCCCAAAACAGGTTTACATGTATGCAAGGTCAAAAAACACTTCAGTTTTCTCCAAAATTAGATTTAATTTTACCCCATTTCTAAATGATTCCTAAACGACTCGTGCGAAGCAGTTAGAAGAATCGGTAACACTTTATTTTAAGGGTCCAGAATAATGCATTAGTTAAGCATTAATTAACGGTTAATTTGTTCACAGTTAAGCATTAGTTCAGCACAAACACACTAGCAATTAATGATTAATTTAACATTTTAAGGTTCCCAAATGATGTATTAGTTAAGTATGAATAAACTAGTAATTCATAATTAACTTGTTCACAATTATGCATCAGATAAGCATGAACACATACATAAATAATGATTAACTCAACGTATAGTAAGGGCATATTAGCCATTATTTACAAATTATTAAACGTTTAAAAACACATAAGTAAGCAAAAATAAATAACAAAAATAAGCTAGTAATTAATAAATAACTGAATGTACAGTAAATACATGTTAGCCATTATTTACAACTTAATAAGCTATTATTATTTTTATATTTTTTGTAGTGATGTAAATATATTTCTGTGATTTACTATCTATTAAGTTAACCAAATAATAAACTAGTAATTATGTTTAATTACTGCTGGTTTGCAATTATAAATGGCTAAAATAGTGTAATAAAGACTATTTGATGCATCAGGTTCTACAGTTCTAATGTTAAAGTTATATCCACAATAATTATGGCACTTATTAAGTGATCTTCAAGTTCATTCACCAGAATAAGCCAATAATTAAGGCTAAACTGCCATTAATACGGTACTAATAAAGCCAATTTGACCCCCTATTCTAAAGTGAAAGTTATATCCACATTAATTATGGCAAATATTAAGTGATATTCAAGTTTATTTACCAGAATAAGCCAATAATTAAGACTAAACTGCCATTTATACAGTACTAATAAAGCCAATTTGACCCCCTATTCTAAAGTGAAATTTATATCCACATTAATTATGCCACTTAAGTGATATTTAAGTTTATTGACCAGAATGAGCCAATAATTAAGGCTGAACTGCCATTAATTAATGGTGCCATAATTAATGTGCCATAATAATAATAAGTGCAATAAGTGATTAATTACGTGATATGATACGTGATCTCATGATAATTCGTATGTATTTTATGTAAAATGTGGTTCTACAAAACGTACATCAACTTACGTTTTTCCAGGCACTAAAAACGTACAATACGTTTTTTTTTAATGCAGTATTTACAGCATCTATACGTACAAATACATACGTATTGTTAGAATTTTAACGTACAATACGTACGTTTTGACAACACCATGCTGCGACTAACAATAGAACCATAAAATATACTGAACACGCATCATAATTACAAAATGAAAAGATTTTATTTCTGCGCTGTAATCGAGATCTTCAGAATCCATACGATTGCGAGGAACAGACCCAAATTCAAGCTTTTATCCGGCGATCTTTATCTCCATCCCGAACAGCGAATCCAGCAGCAACAGCTATAACCCGCGCTGAAGTGCATTTTCTAAATTCAAATATTGCCGCATTAGAGACTACAGGTTTTACGACAGGAAAAAACAACGCTCATTGGCTCCCGCCTGCCTTCGTCACAGATTACGACATGACGTGTTTCTGGTGTTTGAATGATGCGCGGGCGCATTCACGGAGTGGATCAAGACAATAATCTGGATATTATTTTCAGCGATTATCATTTTAAAATCTGCCCAGCACCTCAAACAAACCTACTGCATTCTGCCAGAGAGGACTGCGACTCCAAATGCATCGTCATTTGGATTACTTTTTGGTACGGCTGTTGATATTTTTGTAATAAATCAGTGATTGTGATTGCACTGTCATGTTTTGTTTTCTTTATAACTGTACAGAGAGAGTTATGGTTAACATTAGGTTTAGGGGTAGTAGTGGGATTAGCGACTATAAAAAATATTTTTATTCAAAAGTCTTAATAAATGGCAATTTCCCTGCATGTTTTGGTCAGTTACGTTTTATGTTAATGAAATAAAAAATACGTAAATATTTTACGTTTTTTAACAAAAAAATACGTAGCTATCTGTACGTTTTAAACGTTGAAATACGTCTAAATTGTATGTTTTAGCATCAATACAAAGTTCAAAAATGTACGTTATGTCCCTAAACGTTAACGTTACGTATAAATACCTACGTATAAACAGTGAGACCAGGCTGAATTAATGGATTATTCTGGTAAATAAACTTGAAAATCACTTAATAAGTGCCATAATTAATGTGGATATAACTTTCACTTTAGAATAGGGGGTCAAATTGGCTTTATTAGTACTGTATTAATGGCAGTTTAGCCTTAATTATTGGCTTATTCTGGTAAATAAACTTGAATATCACTTAATAAGTGCCATAATTAATGTGGATATAACTTTCACTTTAAAATAGGGGGTCAAATTGGCTTTATTAGTACTGTATTAATGGCAGTTTAGCCTTAATTATTGGCTTATTCTGGTAAATAAGCTTGAAAATCACTTAATAAGTGCCATAATTAATGTGGATATAACTTTAACAGAACTGTAGAACCTGATACATAAAATAGTCTTTATTACACTATTTTAGCCATTTATAATTGCAAACCAGCAGTAAATAAACATAATTACTAGCTTATTATTTGGTTAACTTAATAGATGGTAAATCACAGAAATATATTTAGATCACTCCATAATAATAATAATAATAATAATAATGGCTTATTAAGTTGTAAATAATGGCTAACATGTATTTACTGTACATTCAGTTATTTATTAATTACTAGCTTATTTTTGTTATTTATTTTTGCTTATTTATGTGTCTTTAAATGTTTAATACTTTGTAAATAATGGCTATTATGCCCTTACTATATGTTCAGTTAATCATTATTTATGTATGTGTTCATGCTTATCTGATGCATAATTGTAAACAAGTTAATCGTGAATTACTAGTTTATTAATACTTAACTAATACATCATTTGGAACCTTAAAATGTTAAATTAATCATTAATTACTAGTGTGTTTGTGCTGAACTAATGCTTAACTGTGAACATATTAACCGTTAATTAATGCTTAACTATGCATTATTTTGGACCCTTAAAATAAAGTGTTACCGAAGAATCAGTCTCTCTAAACCCCTCCTTTCCGTGTGCCCTCACTGCTGTGATTGGTCAGATGGCGTAGTCCTTTGTGATTGGTCTAACGCGTACAGCGTGTCGGAAAACAAAACGCCCATTGCCATAACTGACTGACAGCCCTGAAGACTTGTCAATACATAGAAAAGATGGCATTGATTTTACCATACCAATTCCAGCCAGAGTCTGATGATGAAACGGCTGAAGTGGCTGATCGACAAGTTAGCACGGGCTACCGTGGAAAGTGCTCGCAATTTGCTTATGTAATCAAACCGGGCACACCTCTATGTTGTAAACTTCAACATTGTATAATGCATTAAGCGGCTTTCACACCGAACGCGGAAAGTGCTGCGCTGACCGCTGGGTTCAGTGCAGCCCTTCAGAGCGCAGCGGCAAAAGCTCATTTTAACAACTCATTTTAACTTTGTCTGCGGCGTGCGCGCTCTGCTGCGCGTGCGCTTTTGTCGAGGCCGAAACAAGCTGTCCTCGCGCAGCAGAAGCAATTAAAACGAATGGGTTTCATAGCACAGCGCTTTCCGCATTCGGTGTGAAAGCCGCTTTGTGCACCATCCTTTATCATTACTCCAACTAATGAGACAGACAGACATCAATCACAAATTGTCAGACTACAGTGGATCCACAGCTGAACAACAGAACTACAGAAGTGTGATTTAGCCGGTTAGCAAGACATGTGCAGGGATGTTACACAAATCATAACGTACACAACTACTTATTTTGAACGATCGCTAGAAAATACAATCTTTGTAGATTCGTCGTCTTTTGGAAGTGAATATAAAACAATTTTACTCACAGCGTAGGATACAGCGTCTTCCGTATAATGTACATGTAAATTTCCATGTGACGTAAACCCCATGGAAATGTATGGGCGGGCAAGTGTGCAAATGTGTTACTTCGTGACGTGTGGCCGTAACAGAAAAAGATTTGAAATCCTGACGACTCGTTTAGGCAAATGTGAGTCGACTCTTTTTTTTAATAGACAATAACTTTATTAATCGTGCACTGTCGGCTTCACAACTTTGCAGATAGTTTATGTTCACATACAGCTACATGACACACTGCATGAAAGGCTATATTTGAAAAGGCATAATAGGGGCACTTTAATGAAGCTGTTTGATCTGGATGAATGAGGGATGAAATTACTGATTCCAGATGGGTTGCTAAAGCTTTGGTTATTATTTTTAAATCTGTATTAATAAGAGATAATGGGCGGTAACTAGTGCATAATGTTGGGTCTTTATTTGATTTGAGTAAAGCTGTAATTAATGCTGTGCTCATATGTGCTGGAATAGATGAAGTATTTTTAATTTCTGTTGTCATCTGCATTAATAATGGTCATATAGTCAACCAGAAGTGTTTATAAAATTCGGGTGGGTATCCATATAAGCCTGGGACTTTATTGCTTGATAGTGAATCAAGAGCTTGTTTATATTCGATTTCTGATAAAGATTTGTCTAATGATTCTCTTTGGGTTAATGTTAAACTAGGTAAACTTATATTATTGAGGAATTAATTAGTGTCTTTGGTTTTTGGATCTTTGTCATTACTGTACAGATGTTCATAGAATGTACAGATTGATGTCTTGTAAGGTGTGGAGTGTCTTTCCTTCTGAGTCCTTAATTCTCGATTACGTTTCTACGAATTCTGCAACGATGGGACGTGGATGTTTGGTATCAAGGTTTTTATTGTTAGATCCGAGACGATGAACGCGGTGGAAAGTTATATTGTTGACAGTTTCTTTTGGGAGTTTGAGAGTAGAATGCATAAAATCTTTGATAGCTTGTTCCGGGTTGTCTTGGGTTTGTTCTGGTATTCCTGAAAAAAACAGGTTGTCCCGCATACGGCACTGAATGTCTAGTATAGCTTCTTTTAGCAATTTATTTTCGGTTTTGAGACTGTTGATTGTTTTTGTGAGTTCTGATATCTTTGTATGCATTTCGTTGTTTTCTTTTTGCAGAGACTCTATCTGGGACTGACTAAACTCGAGGCTGGATTTTAGATCATTGATGTCTTGATGGAGTATTTCAAGAATTGCCAGTTTATTGTTTATAGATTCCAGAAGACCCACCTCTATTGTTGTCATTGTGGGATCTTCCTCCGACTCTGCTGAGTACTCCTGGCGTGGTTGTTTCTTTTGTGGTTGTGGCATAATGATCAATCTGCAGAAGTAGTCGTCTATGAATTTTCCCACTGTTTCCACTTTGAGTTTAATCCAGATCTGGTATTTAGGTGTTGAAACATGCAATAGTAGTTTTAAATGTAGATTGGTCTGTTTTGTATTTGTTACGTTCAGTGCGCCGCCTTGATGGATCACACCCGTTGTCTCGCGAGATCGTCACAGCTCACGCATCCCCCTCCTACACTCCTAGCCAAGATATTCAAGATATCAAGGTCTACAGTACAAATCTCGTATTATTAAATAGAACGTTTCTCATCTAATTCTTCCAAGATCAAATGATCTGAGGTGTGTTGCCTGTACTATCGTGCATGCGTGAACCCAGGATATGTACTGCGTGACGAAGTGAACGTTTTTGGTTTCTCATTGTTTATGTAAAAAGGTAAGTTGATAAGGACTAGTTCACTTTAAATGCTTTAGACATATAAAACATACACGTTTCACATTATTCACTTTGTTTTTTATTTTGTACTGTTATAATGTTATCAAGATTTTTACATAAAAAAACTTAATTTAGAAGTAATAGGCTATTTTCTGTCCTGTTTTGACCCCTGTCATCAGAACGCTCTGTTTAAATAGATGTGGTGGATTGTAGACTTTGAAGTAAATGACCACTGCTATGATTGGTTATACAGCTATGTATGTTTGACAGTCTTCATCCTTCACCGATGAATGCTGCTGTAATTTAGGTTAAAAACGCATAAATACTCAGTACATATCAAAAGATCTTCAATAACAGACAAAGCTAAAGTGACCACACAATAAAAACAGTTACTCACACTTGGGTTTTGCAACATTACTGTCGGCTCCAGTATAGTCAGCACATCATCGCCTTTGTTTTAATCTTTCTGAAAATCCTACATCACATTGAGCCTTGTTTATAAACAAATCCATGGTAAAACTAAGTGAAAGAACCAAAATTCTAACAGATATGGTCTAGAACATGGGTGGCGAGCTCCGGTCCTGGAGAGCCGCAGCCCTGCAGAGTTCAGCTCCAACCCTAATAAAAACTCACCTGCCTGTAGTTTCCTAGTAACCCTTCAGCCCTTGATTAGTTTGTTCAGCTGTGTTTGACTAGGGTTGAAGCAAAACTCTGCAGGGCGGTGGCTCTCCAGGACCAACATTCACCACCCCTGGTCTAGAACTTCATTAAAAATAAAATTCATTCACTCTTTCCTAACCATCAAATCATTTAATTCCATAAAGCAAATTTATGGAAAGACTGAGCTCAGTTACTGTAACAACTTATGCTGGGAAGACTAACCTGGCCCGGGCAGGCTAACTGTGAGGCTAAGCTGAGTTCCTCTAACACCGACAAACAGGAATGCATTGATATTACCACTGACTCTCTTACATACAGTTTGACTTTTTGACTTTATTATCAATTATTTATTATCAGAAAAAAAAAAAGTTATACATAAAATGCAACTTGAATAATCAATCAAATGAATAGAAAATATAGGCTGCAACCAACTGTTTTTAATGTGTTGCGCCTAAGATTTAATGACATTGTTTTAAGATCAGAAGATATCAGAATATGAAAACATTTTAACATGCTTGCTACTTGTGCATTCAGTTGATCAGCAGTTTCCATGCAGCCTTTCTATCTGGTTTATGACAGCTGTACCTTTTATGGTTATTAGCAGAGCATTAAAACATTACAATCTAAAAATAAAAACCAACCACTAAATAAAAAAAATAGAAATAAATAATAAAAAACAGACTACAATTTAACTGGTAAGAGGAACATACATTAACTCATTTGAGCTTAATAATTAGGACTGCATTAGCCTACATTTGATTTACCCATTACAATAGTCCCCTTACAGTTACTAATCATAAAAATCATAAAAAATACATGAATATGTAGGTTTAAAATTCTACATGAGGCACATTTAATGTTCAACAATAATTATTTTAGCGAAATGTATATTTTACTCAGAATTATTGTGCTCCGTCTATTAAGACTGACCCAGTCCTGACAGCACAACTGATATATTTGCATGACTTTTGAACATTTACAGATTAAGAATATGCACTGAGGAAAACACAGCATCTCAAATGCATTAAACAGCACAAATATACTCTTTGTTTGTCATGATGGATCGATGTGCTTCGCTACTGATCTGTCTGAGAACCTAAAGCTCTTTCTGGATCAAGTCATATCCTTTCGTGTTTTGTCTAGTCGTGTTTTGTCAAGCTATTGACCAGTGTTTTGTCTAGTCTCCCAGTTACCTGCCGCTTGCTGTTCTCTCTCCTCCGGACCTGACAGTACCACCTAGGTTGTCGCCCATCGCCCTGTGTTAATCAGCACTTCTCCTCTGCCAAGATAATCCATCCACCTCACAGGTGTGTCATATCATGATGCTAATTAGACAGCATAATTATTGCACAGGTGTGCCTTAAGCTGGCCACAATAAAAGGCCACTCTAAAATGTGCAGTTTTATCACACAGCACAATGCCACAGATGTCACAAGTTTTGAGGGAGCGTGCAATTGGCATGCTGACTGCAGGAATGTCCACCAGAGCTGTTGCCCGTGAATTGAATGTTCATTTCTCTACCATAAGTGGTCTCCAAAGGCGTTTCAGAGAATTTGGCAGTACATCCAACTGGCCTCACAACCACAGACCACGTGTAACCACACCAGCCCAGGACCTCCACATCCAGCAACTTCACCTCCAAGATCGTCTAAGACCAGCCACCTGGACAGCTGCTGCAACAATCGGTTTGCGTAACCAAAGAATTTCTGCACAAACTGTCAGAAACCATCTCAGGGAAGCTCATCTGCATGCTCGTCAGCCTTTTATTTTGGCCAGCCTAAGGCACACCTGTGCAATAATCATGCTGTCTAATCAGCATCTTGATATGCCACACCTGTGAGGTGGATGGATTATCTCGGCAAAGGAGAAGTGCTCACTAACACAGATTTAGACAGATTTGTGAACAATATTTGAGAGAAACAGACATTTTGTGTACATAGAAAAAGTTTGAGATCTTTGAGTTCAGCTCGTGAAAAACGGGGGCAAAAACAAAAGTGTTGCGTTTATAATTTTGGTCAGTGTAATTGCTTATACATGGCATCACTGCATGATTATGTAAACAAACTAGTGAATCTTTTCTTTGAACCATTAATATTACTCCATATTAGTGAACTGTCCGAAAGAACCAGTTCATGGAAAAGAAATGGAATTCCCACTATGAAGAATCCTAAATAAAAAGAACAATTAATAAATAGTTCCTAAACAATGATTTTTTTTTTTTTTAATGTGTTGTAGAAGAACTTGCCTGAGTTTAGCAAATTTCTGATACACCTGATACAAATATGCCCTACTGAACTTGAACCTGCTAGCCAGTGCCAGGCCTCACTGATGGAAGAGTGGAAGCTATTGCTAGCAAAATCAATTTCAATACCCATGATTTTAAGTTTTAAATTCAAGAAGTGTTTGTGTATTTAAGACACCATGCAGCTAACTGCCTGCTGCTTGACTGAAGCAAAATAAAGTGTCTCTTTTCCAAAGGTCTTTGGGATTAAAGTCAGTTAGCGGATGTTCTAACTAGAGTCTGAGTTCATCTTGTTCTTGCAGTCACACCAAGCACACTGCCAATGTCAAAGTCATCTTATGATAAGAATAACGATGAAGCGACACTTTCATTTAATCTCCATCTAAATGTCAGGCATTCATATCCTTTGCACATACATTTCCACGGACATGTTGCCAAGGTAACTGTACTTGTTAAGTAGCTCATATGATTTCCATACAGAGCCTCTTGGAAAATTGCTGCTATCATTTTGCATCTGACAGGCATGAAACAACCTAAACCATCAGCCAAATTAAAGCCTCAAAAATAACTATACTTGTGTCACATGGAAAATGTAACTTTGATGTGCAACAGCTTTCATCATTGGTGAGGCTGGGAACTGAATTTGTATTGGATCAGAGATGCATGTTCTCCAAAGCTGCCGTGTATGACTAACAAGGCCTATTCTGCACGGCAATCTGAACAAGTATGAGATTTGATGATGTTTGTATGGCTGGAAAAATAAACAATGAACAATGAAGGCCTACGTATTAGCAAAATCACTGTACCCTTTTATTGCTCCGATGTTGCTCAGTTAATATTCAACTGTAAGTATCAGCTCTGGCTTAAAAAATCTCCTTAAATGCATATAGGTGAAATAAAAATTCTAACAAATAAGACAAGTGGTTGACAAAGGAATAGCACTACAAAAAGAACATCTAACTATATATTATATGAATTATATTATAATGAATATATGCTGTAACTAAACTTAAATGATATCTTTTATTTACATTTCTCAGAAATGTTCAACCCAAATGCTTCTATATTTTTGTTGTCCTCTGTCATGCTGTTTAGTTTGGTCCTTGAAATGCTCACTGTGAGTTTGTAGGAGTTTGCAGTCAAGGTTATATCAATGTTCCATGCATACTGCTGTGGCATGCTTAATGACAACTTTGATATTTTAAGACCTGCTCCTGTGACAGAATAGACTTGGTAGCTGACCAATATGAAGTTTGTAAAAGCACTGCCTGACCTACAGCACTGCATTAACCTTCATCTATGTTCTATAACGCTAAACAGAGTGAGAACGTCAATAAAACTGACAAGCGGTTGAGCCTGGGGTGATCCGAGTTCAGATCCTTTCCAAGGCTGTAACCACATCTTTAACACTGGGGGGACATTTATTTGTTTATGCGTTTTATGTGATTCACAGCACGAGGTTACCTTGTGTTATGTTCCCCTCCTGTCTAGGGGTTTAAGAGGGGAAGTAGCAAAGAAAAAGCAAATAATAATAATAATAATAATAAAATTCATAAGAACACTTCAGTCCTCTGTCCCAGAGTGAAGATGACACCAATTTAGATATTTACAAAAGTAGAGGTTTATTTACAAAAAAAAAAAAAAAAAAAAAAAAAAAAAAAAAAAGAACAATAAGTTCAACATAAAAGAGATTAAGGGAATAATGAGAGCAAGGCCTAAAATAACAAACAAAATGTTCACCTAACTAATTTTAGGAAGCAAGTAACTTACCTCAAATGTCCAAAAAGAAAAGGGAAATAAACAACATAAAACTTCCCTCAACTCCCTGACTGAAGCAAAAACAGGAATGAAAGTGATGTCCAAAGAAAAAAAAAGCACTCTTTCCTTACGCTTCCCTTTTAAGTCTCAGCAGTGTACAAACAATAGATTTCTTCTCTTTAGTTAAACAAATATGCAGAATAAGAACAGGTTCTACCTCTAGACACCATTCACAACTGAAGGACTATTAGCCACTGCAACAGAACTTTCAGTCTGGAGCAGGGGAGAAGTGTGTCTCTCTGGTGCAAACACTGGACTGCCACCATATACTCCACTCTCAGTCTCAGGTGCATTCTCATAACGAGCCACAGGTGATGGTGATTCTGCCTAAAAGAGGGAGCAGATAGGAGAGAGACAGAGGGAGAGAGAAACAAAAACATAGCACAGGCACGAGGCTTTGACCATACCCCCACACTGGTAAACAAAAAAAAAAAAAAAGAAATAACAATGAAAATACGTCCTGGGACGTAACACTTGTAAAGTCAAATTAGTTATAAAACAACAAAAAAGTATGCTATACTGCAAAATTTTATCATTTCAACCAAAAACTGCAAAACTCAGCAAAGCATGTTCATAATTGTTCAATATTTAGGCAATATAACATGAAACTATTTGGTGCTGCTGATGTTTCAGATATTAGCAAGACAGAGTTGATGTATATACAGACAAACAGCATGATTGAGAATACTGAGTAATAAATATATTGTTAACTGTTAGCGGGCTGGGTTTCAGGAGCAGAAAGTTGTAGAAGCAGGATTTTAATGGCAAGTAGTACAAGACAAAAGTAGGAATACAGCAAACCAACATTATAGCAATGAGAAAAGACAATGAACCTGCCATCAGCTTTCTGGAGATTGCAGACAAAAGCCCAAAATCTAAGGCAAATCAGTGCTCGTACACGTAAGTGACAGTTGCATAGTGTGAATTATCAAGGACATATTCAGCGTGCAAAAAATCTGTCTGTGACCAAAAAGTGTCTTGCAGTGTAAAATATGTTTTGACTGGAAATGACATCAGTACTGACCCACAGCACAGAGGTCAGAGTTCACCAAACTTGAACTTTGGGATGCAGAAAAATGTGAAACGTTTCGCATGAGCTTGAGTTTCCACTCTCCCACAATTCAGTTGTATAAATGAGGAAAGGAAAAGGAAAGAATGTGATGTGTGGCCAAATGGGTTGACCATACTTGGAATTTGTGCTCTGCATTTCACCCATTCGAGTACACACACTCCGTAGTGAGAAGTAAACAAACACACACACAATGTGAACACACACCCTTGACTAGTTGGTAGCCAATGCTGCAGAGCCCGGGAAGCAGTTGGGGTTCTGTGCCTTGCTCAAGGGTCTCACCTCAAGCGTGATACTGAGGGCGAAAGAGAGTGCTGGACATTCACTCCCCTCACCTACGATCCTGAACCTGCGACCTTTGAGTTACAAGTCCGACTTTCTAACCATTAGGCCACAACTGCCCCAATGAAAGTCAAAGGAACAAAAAGTGCAGTGTAACTCTTTCGTAGAAATCTTTTGTTTGGGAATCAGACATTACTGTAAGTGTGACTCGGCTGGTCTAGGAGTGGGATCTATGTGCAGCTTCAATATAAATAGCAAAGAGGGTAAACAGAGACGCAGAGGTCAGAAACAAGACTTGTGGTCAGAAAAAGGCACAGGTTCAGGGCAGGCAGCAGACTAACAGGGTAAATCAAGGCAAACAGGGCAAGGTCAAAGGCAGGCAGCAAGAATCATAAACACTCCAAGGGTTAAAAGGCAGTCAGGGAAAATAATCAGGAAGGAACACTCAGAAATGTCTGCTAAACAAGTCTTTGAAAAG
The DNA here is from genome assembly GCF_022985175.1 of Labeo rohita. NCBI lineage: Eukaryota > Metazoa > Chordata > Actinopteri > Cypriniformes > Cyprinidae > Labeo > Labeo rohita. The sequence continues at coordinate 1,378,980 of NC_066881.1, read as the reverse complement.
AGTGTTAGGAAATGGAAGGTATAAATAGTCCAGGGGAACAGAAAACAGCTGCAGGTGAAATCAGTTCCAGGTACAGGGTTATGGGTAATGTAGTCCAGAATGGGGAGACTAACACTCCGGCAAAAGTGTCCTTAGTTGGTGAAAGGAAGAAGTCATAGAGGTGATGCTCATTACAGACGCTGAAGTAATTTGACGTAACATTTTAAATGGACTCATGTACCTGGGGCTGAGATCTCCAGCGGAAAGCCATACCTACCTGCCTGGCACATATTCGTGACTCAGCCAACAATTACACTCAGCCTGTTCCTTTTGTCTCCTGACTGCCCGTTGGATGTGAACATGAGCCTTGTCCCAGACTGCCTTGTTTCACTGGTAGCTCTGTGAGGGCACCAGGGGAACAGAGGGGATGAAAACCTAGAGTAAGGCCAGTGGAGGGTTTTCAGAGAGATTTCTGAGAGTATTCAGCCTAAAGTAGATATCTGCTTAAATCTAGTTTTGGTGGCGGTACATCCTGAGAAAGCATTCCTGGGTTCCTGGCTTAAGGTTTCTGTCTGTCCGTTTGACCATGGACAATAACCCAGAGGTGAGGCTGATGTTGACAATGAGTTAAAGAAAAAAACAAAAAAACAGTCCAGACTTGGGATATGAACTGAGGGCCTCCGTCAGAAATTAGGTAACCCTAGGTAGCCCGTAGTACCAAAATACATAATTGAAAATATGTTCAGTTGTATCGAAGGCAGAAGGAGGCTAAGGCAGAAAGGGATGAGATGACAGGCCTTGGAGAAGCAGTCAGTCACAGTTAAAGCGGTGCTATTATGCTTTTTCACTTTTTGAATTTTAGTCAGTGTGTGGTGTGTATGTCTGGGCATAAAAAAGATCTACAAAGTTACAAATATCAAAGTCCACTCCAAAAGGAGATATTTTGTTTTTTAAAAATCTCTTTTCAAGAACTATAACGAACGACTCCTTTGGACTACAACATTTGTTTTCCGCATGCAATGATGTCACAACGTGGTCCATTAGAAGGGGGGGGTGGGTTAACAAAGGCCCCCTGTAGTGAGTGAATTAATGCGTCTTTGTAAGAACAATATCCATATTTAAAATATTAGAATCACTTTAATCTAGCTTGCACTAACAGTTGTACACTGAACTTGCTTCTTTGACAAGGGGCGTGACAGTACTGAAGCACCACCTAAACTGTTCACCAATCGCAACGCAGTGGGAGAGCTAACCAATCTCAACACATTTCGTTTTTCGGAAGGTGGCCCTTCATCAAGAAATGGCTGTTTGGCTCCCTCAAGCCAATGCTGCCACTCTTCAAATGCTGCTTTCATTGCCAGGAGTTGCCAGGAGCATGATAGCCTACATCACAATTCTGTTCTGCAGAAGAAAGTCTCCAGGAGTAGAAGGCACATGGTCCTGTGACAGTATAGACTTGGTCGCTGGCCAATATAAAGTTTGTAAAAGCACTGTCTGAAAATGCTTGGGTGGAGTACCATGTTGTTGAGAGAGGACAGCACTGATCACAGTGTGTGATCCGTCAGTCTGTACTATAAAGGGCCTGTCAGGATCTGGGTGGTGCAGTGTGGGTGCTGAAGTGAAATGAGATTTCAAACCTTTGAATGACTACAACGCAGAGGATGTAGAGATAAGTCAGGCACCCCCTTGCTTGAGCATGCAGGTAAGTGGGCACCAATGGTGCTGAAACCTCTGATGAATCATCTGTAAAAGTTGGCAAACCCCGGGAAATGCTGTAGTTCTTTTACTGTGGCCAGTTGAGATTTGCCCGCACCTTGCTGTTGTCCATGGCCACACCTTTAGGGCTGATCATATAGACTAGAGAAGACAAAGAGGTTAGGTGAAATTCACATTTCTAAGCCTTAGCATACAGTTGATGTGAGATTAGCTGTTGAAGGATTTGCTCAATGTGAACTGCTTTTGTGTTAATTTTTTGGCTTTGGTTTTATACAATAACAAATACTCTGGGACCTTACAGCCTTTCGGTATTCAGAGAAAGAATATAAAACAAAGAATAGATCAAGCTGGGACCATCTAGTAATTTCTGGCCTTAATCCAAGTTTCTGTCTTTCTACAGACAGTAAAGTTTGCTGCCTGACAGATATGGGGCAAGTATTTATGTGCTGTGATTTCATTTGACATGCATTTATTTTCATTTTCCTGATAAAATATTTGAAAGGATTTAGGAGTATCAGCACAGCTTCATTTGAGACAGCCATTCTGGCACAAAGCGGTAGTTTCCATTCGTATATTTTATGGGCATATGGTCAGATTTAATCTAGATAACCTCTTACCCCAGAGAGCACAATGTTCATCTCGAAAATCAAAAGTAAGAACAAGTAAGAACAATACTAAATTTGTATATAATCTGCCACGTCTCAAGTCACTTGCTGTAGGTTATTTTTTTTGATTACATGTATGAAATGTCCGTACATCCTAACAGACAGTGGCTGGGAAACCATCATAATTTTAACTCTGTGTGTTCTCACAGTATCATCAGTTAACCTACATTATTATGCCATCATTGTCCAGCATTGGCAGCATGTGTGATTGGATCAAAATAACCTGCTGAAGCATTAATGAACCACCATGAGCAGGTATGGCAGGTTTGTACTTCTCAGTGTCCTGATGTCAAGATAGATTCTATAGATATAGATTTCTCCTGGTTTTATAGACCTCATTAAGCACACTGATTTCACATGAAACCAAAACTGACCTTATCCACTCTATGTGTGTGTGTGTTTCTTATGTTATTTTGAATGATTAATGTGCATGTTATTGCAAAGTCAATACATTTCTATCAAAAAATAAAATTTTTAACCTCTTCCGATCAATCACATGCCTCCACTATGTATTACCTTTCAAGATCTGATAAATATCCTTTGGATATTGCCACCCTATTTTACTAATGTTGGATTACAGAGGTAACATTGGTTAGGAAGGTCGTTTCATGACTTTAAATTCACAGTAGACATGCTGACCTCCAGGTGTGTTTTGCTGCATGTGATTTAACATAAGGACATTCTCTCTGATTTCAGGTTTGCATGCTCAAAGCAGTTTTCTTTATTGGCTGCCATTCTGCAGCTGGAGCCAGTTTCTATTAACACACAGTCACACACTTAAACACCATGGATTGTAATATTCAGATGCTGTTTCTAAGGGTACATTTACACAACAACAGTGTTCTAAAAACAGAAAAGTGTTTTTTTTTTTTCATTTGAAAAAGTTTCTGTTTTTAATTGAAAACAGTCATGTAAATGGCCTCTAAATCTGCACAAAAGCGCAGATGGATCAGGGTACGTGAGAAGATACGCAGTTCTCTTTGGCACCAACTATTCAGTACAGACACTCAACAATCATCTTTTTAAATTTCACATGTTGTCTCGTCTTTGGAAAACAGAAGTGTGCTTAATTGTATTGAACTTGCACCTGTAGTGTAATTAAAATCTTAAAAGTATAATAATAATAATAATAATAACAATAATGTACTTACAAATAACATTAATAGAAAAAAACAACCTCAAGAAGAGACAGTTTCATGACTGTTTCATAACACACGTCAGTGTGCAATGTGCAATTTACAATAATGTTAAATTAAAGTTTAATTTAAAAGTTCATTTTACATCATTTAGTTTTAATAATCGTTTTGTCTCGCTTTAAATGAGTACACTTATTAAGTAACATACTAAAGCACATGTAAAGTACTTAATTTGAACTGTAGTATATTTCATTATGTTTATATATATTAAATGTGCTAAATTTCAACTTCATTACAAACACGCAATTACAAATATATTTAAATTTATGACATACAAGTTTCAATAGAGATGAGTTTACAGTATAAGTTATTTTATCATAAATACATTAGTTTATCAGTACATTCAGCAGTAAGACTTTAAAAAAAATTCAAAAATAATAAAAGTAATTATTAAATTACATTAAATTAAATTATGTACTGAAGCCCTACCTAAGTGGTTCAAAAAAGCATTTTAGCTAATTGCATTTAGCAGTTCCATTCAATTGTACATACTATGCAAGTAAGTGAAAGCTACATTTATTTTGCACTTAAATGTATTAAAAGTATATTATTTCTATAGTAAGTATGTTCTGTGTTGCGTGTGTTTTGTTTGTACGTTTATGCTGTTGTTCTTGTTTGCTGTTTTTGGTGTCTAATTTTGTAGTGATTTTACAGTTCTTTTGATGATCGGTTCTCACTGGTGATTTTCTCCTCGGGTGTTTCTCTGTTTCAGTTGTTGTTTTTGTTTTTGTTTATTAAGAAAGCTGTTGTACCTCCATTCCCTCTTGATTTCTCTTTGCTTATCTTTAACACTGAATTTCTATTTGATTGTAATATAACCTGTTATTGTGTTATGCGTGTGCTATAAAGTAGAGAACGATACCACAGAAATTCAACTCTACTGACATAACAGAAAGAGACTGGTGTGATAAAATGCTTCTCTTAAAAGAATGGCATGAAATATCTTCAAAAAAAGTTTACAAGGCAGAATGTATGGTATGTTCGCACAGCCTATTCAAAGTAAACCAGTGCAGTCAAATGCATCACTAAGAGGGAAAGGGAAACAGCTGATTTCATCTCTAATATGCATCCAGTGAGAAAAGGAACATTACAGCTGTGACATTGCCAAATAGAGTTTTCAGTGTGCTAATGTCTGTGAAGGAAATTTTAAATGTAATCATTTTCAAATTAATCATAAAATCAGTCAATCATAAATGATAACTGACATTTCCCTTTTTCTGCAGGCCTAACCTGAAAAAAAAAAAAAAAAAAATCTTCTAACCTTCAGTAGACATAGGTGAGATGGCTAGATGTCTGTCTGAAAATATTAAAAACCATACAATCTCATAATTTGGGAAACAAGCTGAACTAATCAGTAACATGGGGGTAACATTGCAATTACGATTCTTATCTTTTCAAGTAATATTCTGGCTATGCTGATGGTGGTTACGCAGGCAATAGTTTAGCACTCAATAATGTTTCAACATGATTGAATCAAGTTCTTTTGACATGTCTGATAGTAGTTACTCAGTTTATATTAGTTTATACTGCATGAAGTATGGAAAGTTTGAAATATAGAGATAAAATTAAAATAAAATGAAGCAAAACTAGACCGAATATGACCCAATGGATATGAAAAATTTAATCCTCAGGAAGAATTAAAACACAACGAATGAAAATGTCTTCAAAAAAAGATTTAAACATAGAAACAGAAGAAACAGATCTAACCCTCTGATGCATAATGGGTCTCTATAGTGGACAGATATTTGGAAGCCATCATGTCCCAAACACCTGTCAGAGTTCGGTTAAAGGGAAGAGGCGAGGAGTCAGTAGTGCAAGAGAATGGGATTTATTAAGGCTGAAATAAACAAAACAAGCAACAAAACTACCCCAAGGGGGAAAAAGGCTAGCTGGCTGGCAACACAGCAAGACAGGACAAGACAGGACAGGACAGCACACGAAACAACTAGGGTATATACACGTTGACAAACTGGCCCGGATAGCAAAACACAGGGAGAATAAGTAGGGAGCAAATGAGGAATGTAACGAGGGAAATACAGGTGGGGCAAATGAACCAGTAATCAGTTTCATTAAGGTTTTAACAATATTTTTCTAGTACATTTTTTTCTGTGACAGAATATATCTGTCCACTTCAGTGGACATCATGCACCAAAGGACATAATTCCGCCTATGGGCCTATATATAGATTCCTTATTTTGTATATGATACAATTTATACTTGAATGGATTTTTTGATCAGGAATATTAAATAGTCTTCAGATTTGATAATTTATTTCAAGGCTTACAGTCTATATTTATTTTAATATAAAAGTGTGGGCATGTATGCATGTAAACTGTATGAGTGCAGATATATATGTGTGCATGATTGCGTTCGAGTGTGTGGTGGGAAGGTGTGTGCGCTTGTGTGTATTTGTGCTCACATGTGTATAAATAGACCCATATACATGTATATACATATATATATATATATATATTTATATATACACATGTGTGTGTGTTATTGCCATGATTTGTTTAAAAAAAAAAACGTGAAAAAAATACATGATGTAAAAAAAAAAAAAAAAAAAACTTTGTGATTTAATAATTCATTCATCACAGGGCTAGAGACAGAGACTATTCCAGAGCCTAGGGGCAGCCACTAGGAATGAAACAAGCTTCAGTTCTTCTTTTTTTCTATTCTATTCTATTCTATTCTATTCTATTCTATTCTATTCTATTAATCAAATGAAAGCTTTACTATTTCTCTCACTTGACCATTTTATTAAAGGCTTAATATTTCATTATTGAACTCATTTTATCCTATTTTTTCTATCATACTATTCCTTTCCTGTTCATATTTAAAACATTCAATAATTGCATGAGATACAGTCTCCTCAACCTGACATTGTTCACATAATCCTTTTGGGTGTTTTCTTATTATTTTGAAAGTGCTGTTTAAATTGAAAAGCCCTGACCTTATTCTGCTGTGGACAACCTCTTCTCTGCTTGATTTACCTCTTTTTTTTAAATTTTCCACTTTACCTACCATTCTTCTGTTGCTGTATTTCAGAATAATACTTTTTATTTCTGATTTGCTTTATGAGACTTGTATATGTACAGTACTGTGCAAAAGTTTTAGGCCACTAGTATTTTCACCAGCTAAAATGGTTTAAAGTAAGTTATTTCTATCTTTTGCTGTAGTGTGTCAGTAAAAAATATCGGTTTACATTTCCAAACATTCTGTTTGCCATTAATTGTATTAATCTAGTGAGATTTTTGTTTGCACAAGGAGTGTGACAACATATCTAATCTCATCATCATCCAGTCTTCCTGGAATGACATGAAGACACAGAACAAACTGAAACAGAGTAAATCCAGAAGAACTGTGGTAACGTCTCCAAGATGCTTCAAGAGACCTACCTGCAAAAATTTTGCGCAAGTGCACCTAGGGCAAAAGCTGCTGTAAACGCAAAGAATGGTCACACCAAATGTTGATTTCATTTAGTCAATAGAAGGTAATTGATAAAGAAAATCTATTTATGACAGCATCCTCATTTTACAGCATTTTTACACAAGTGCCTAAAACTTTTAACAGTGCTGCAGCTTTGCAGGCAGGTTTCTTGAAGCATCCTGGAGACTTTGTCACAGTTCTTCTGGATTTAGTCTGTCTGAGTTTGTTCTGTTTCAGACTGGATGATGATGAGATCAGATCTCTGTGCAGAGCACTCGCTGTTGTCAGACTCCTTGTGCAAACAAAAATCTCACTGAATTATTACGATTAATGGCAAAATGAATGTTTGGAAATGTAATCTGATATTTCCTACTGACACACTACAGAAAAAGACCGACTTTAACTGACTTTAAGCCATTTTTTAGCTGATGAAAATACTAGTGGCCTAAGACTTTTGCACAGTACTGTATATCTGTTTTAATTTTTTTAATTAAATCAGGACCGTGACTTAACTAAAATTAGCAAATTAATTAGTACAATATGGTCATGTTTTACCTAAATGTGTGGACAATTTTAAGGTAAACCATGACAACAGAGGCAATGTTTTTAGAATTATAGGGGACAGGCTCAATGTTTCTCAAAGTATTCAGCTGTTATCTTAGCAAGAAGGTAATTCCTGCTGGTATAATCTGGTCTCACAGTCCAAATGTCCATTTTTCAGACACTGTTTAGCCTCAAATGTTAAGCTGTATTTTGCTGGGTTGTTAAATTAAGTTGTTGTTGTTGTTGCTGTTGTTTATTTGCTCACTCCAAATATGAGGGCAACCACTGGAGTCCAGATGCTGTCCCCCAGTGGCTATATCAATATATCAATCACATAAATGACAAACCAGATGTGATTTATTCTACCTAACTGGGATGTCCCTTCTGGGTCTGACTGCAGACAGTAAGACAAAGACAGTAAGATAACTCATCAGTTTAACCCAAGAGACTCGGGATAGCAACTTATATGATACAAAATGACTTTTCCCATTGAATATTTTATTGCTGGATCATTTTTATTCAATCAAGAAATAACAGGTACCATGGACCATTTTACTGGCCTGCCATCACCGGGTGCCATTTGCAAGATGTTTGCAAGAGTTTATATTAGGGAAGATTCACCACAGAGCGTTTTATAATGTGTGGAGGATGCAGTCTTGTAAAGCTGTCAGGTTTTATGTCTTCTGCTTGCCAGCGTTAATAGTGCCGTTCCTCTTCAAAGAATGAAACTGTCTGTTGTGACACCGTCTCAATTTGTGTGTACCTGAAGGACAGTGTTATACAGTATGGTGATGGGCTAGGTTTCCTTCAGCAGCCTACAGGAAATAAATGACCACTATTCTACAGATATTTCCCTGCGGGAGCATTTCTTATTGAGACATTTATTTCTGAACAGGGAGCTTGTGGAAAGAAAGGCTGTCACTTAAGACTCGTAAATGGAGGAAAGGCCTTATGCTGTTTTGATTTCCACAGGATCCCTCAAGGTGTCTTGGGTGGATGGGATGAGGAAGAGAGGGTTAGCCAGGCGAAAGCTCGCAAAGACCTTCTCCGGTGTCGTCCATTAATAACTACAATATGGCCCTCGAGTGAGAATTAGCTGTTTGTGACATTGTGGTATGTGTGTGTGTGAGTGTGTTTTGCAATTATCTGAAGCTGCCGCACAGCACATTCATTACGGCCGGATAAGGTTAAGTACCTTTAATGCCTGTGTCCGTGGACCTACAGGCTGTATCTCCTAAATGTCACTTAGGTAGTCACTGAAGATGTCTAAATAACATTTGAAGAAAAGAGAAAGCCACCCACATGATGATGTGTTTTCATTTGTACTTCACACCATGTGATACATGACATTTGAAAAAGCACAAATGTCTCAATCAACTAAAACAAACAGAAAAACTACAAGCAGCAATGAGAGGAATCCAGCGGAGTGTAGAAGCTACTGTAAAGTAGTAAAGACGAAATGCCCTTATAGCCACATCTGTTCATCATCTTCAAAAAGAGTCTCTTTAATACCTGATTTTACTTTTGAACTTTTACTTATATTACTGCAAAGATGTCAAGTGTCAAGTGTCAAATGCTAGTAAATGTTTCGGTTTGGCAACCCACTAAGGTGGGTAATAATTTCAGTGCCATCTGCTGTGACACCAGAAGCTCCTGTAAGTAACATCAACTACAGCAAAAGAAAACAACTTTGTATTGCTACAAAAATTAGCACAAAAATTACAATCTAAAAATAAATATTACATTTTACCAGAGAGGTAATATTAGTAATATCTGATACTGCTTTCTGTAATTTCGGGTCGCAATTAGACATGAACAGCCTTTCAAGTCATATTTACAACTGGGAAATGAACATTTTGATACCAGAGTTTCCAAATTTTGGTGCGCCATGGTGAAAGTTGTTTTAATTTTCACATTGACAATGTTTTTTGTCCCATTACAGACATGTATATTTATATAGTAAAAACCATTTGATACATATTGCGTGTATTTTAGACAGAGAAAACAATTTATTTGACCAAAATTCCAGAATCATCAGCAAGCTGACTAGAATTGTACAGGCAATGTTTATATGTTAATTGGATGTTATAGTTTATTTAAAAAAAAAAAAAAAAAAAAAAAAAAAAAACATTGGATATTGACTAAATATATTAATTTCAGTAAGATTTCCCCAAGACATAGGTACAAATGAGCCTGGTGTCCTGCATGATTTCTATTATTTCTGGCAGCAAAGCACTTCAATGTAACTTGTAATTATGACTTAAGAAGTTGGAAGTATTTTCCGGTAGCATGTGAGGACCAGTGCAGATGTCAGGGAAAGTTTCTAAAAAGTGTATTGACTACAACATTAAGCAGTGTAAGTTCCAGGTTTAACATAAAATGTAAAATTTGTTGGATCACTTCTGATCGATTAAACGTGTCATCAAAATCTTAATTCAGCCAGGCAACCAAAGTTGGTAACATTCATTTGGAAGAAACAAGTGCCTTCTTAGTTTGAAATTATGTATAATATAAATAATTTTGGACTGACTTTTGTAAAAAGGAATTTATCTCTGAACTTCTGTATTTGGCAAATAATAATAATAAATAAATAAACCCTTGTTATTTTAGTGTTATTCCCTGCGCAATTTTATATTCATAAATGAACATTTTCAAAGACAATCTTTAACCCTTTAACTGTCACCATCCCCTCTGTGGGACGCCTAAGTTTACTTCACCATATTACAAATAAATCCTAATCTAATCATGACAAACTATACATTGTTGGAAAGGTCTAAGACTCCTAAATAGACATTTTACCATATTTTTGTGTTACAAATTATGTAGGAAAAGTAATAGATTAATATATGTCAAGAGTGCAACTTAAAAAAAAGTCTACATCATAACATGAGTTCTGACCTTTGTCACAAAAGACTTTCTTCATTGCCTTTTTCCCTATCACGTTTTAGAAATCATAAGAAATTATATATCAGTGCAAAACTTAAAATCTCATTTTAAAATCAGACATTGCATTACCATGGAAAATGTACATCAAAAGCATATCACAAAATGTTTTCATTCATGAATTATAAAAAAATAAGTCCGGATAGTGCATTTTTATGTCTGTGTTCAAAAATGGGAGTGACAGTTAAAGGATTAAAGAATTAAAAAAAAAAAAAAAAAAAAAAATATATATATATATATATATATATATATATATATATTACTCGTAAGTTGCTACTATGCTGTAACACTTATAATTTATTTCATTTCATAATTTCATGTATTGTAATCCTCTTTGAATATTTTGTTTTTATGCTTATGAATGTTGTGTTCTGCCTTTGTTGAGTTTCCTTTTTTGTTTTGGTTTTTTAGGTCATGTGCATGTTACAACACAAACTAAAAAAGCTACATGTGAACGCTGACGCTTTAGTATCAGGCAAATCTGAGCACAGTTTGAGACATTGTGGAGAATTCTTGTAAATAAAATTGCATGACAGATTGCCTGGGTCTTTTTCTTAGTTTAGTCTCATTTGTGATCTTGCACATGTGGTTTGTGCTGGATTTGGAAGGCTAACAGTATAGAAGTGATGAAAAGATGGCAGCGAACAACAGTAAGAACTGCTAGACATCCCTTCTTCCCTCACAAAACTCTTTGATACAACAGCCCAATGTCAATGGCCTGAGGAGTTCATAGAAACGCACACATGCACAAACAAAGAATGAAGGGCAGGCCTGAGGCCATAATGGACTTGCACTGAGGCAGAGGTCGATTGTGGCTCAGATTAAAGGCTCATCGAGGTCTGTGTTGATGCTAAGCTGTTCTGATATGTGGAAACCTGATGGAAAAGTACCACTTCACCACAGTCTTTACCAATACAAAGAGAGAGCAAACAGTATTCACTTTCTTTTGAGACATGGACATCAGGAAAATGCATTTATTGCTGGAATATTGCATACAACAAGTGTACTGTAAAACAAAATGTTGACAAAATGCTGTGATAAATAAATATGTTAATAACATGTATACGCAGGTGTAAAGCTCATCAATTATGAAACAAGTTCAGTTGGCTATAAGTGGCTCTACAGAAAACAACAATGTTGTTATTCAGCTTGAGTCAGTTCAATGTTAATTCAGTTCAGTTCAATAACAGTGTTGATGTTGCAAAATTCATCAGTTATGAAACATTTGATTCAGCTATAAAAAAGCTGTAGAGAAGATGGCATTAAGTGTCATTTCAACGCCAAATAAGCAATGCAAAGGTGACAGTGGCACGAAACCAAACTCTATGAGGTGACAAACCTTGGGAGAAACCAGACTCAGTTGGAGGGCCAGTTGAGCTCCAAATATTGTCCTCAATATATTGTCCTCAAATGCAGTGCATTCTGGGATTTTTGGACACAGAATCTATGGTAGAGACAGAGTAGTGAATGTAGACATTTTGTATTATATTATGCTTATGTTATCCAACTTGTTGGAATGTAAGAATATAATCTGCTGCTGTAGACATTCTCATGTTTTTCAGCTTTCCAGTGTAAAAGCAACACAATGGAACACAATCTAGTAAACAGCAATTTGGCTTTGTAATTGATTTTTGTAGATTTAATGAATTTAATAAATTACAAATTGTAGATTTGTATTTTAGATATATTGATTCATAATTTCTGAACTGCTTGAATGTGTAAACGCTCACACCTTATAAGGTAGAAAAAAGCATATAGAAATGTTGCTTGCAGTAGTTCATCAACATCATCCAGCCACCCTCTGTGTTTGTACAGCTCAAGACCTTCAGTTTCCTTTATTTTGTTGTATTATTGCTCCTCTGCTTCCTTGTTCAGCTTCATTTGGTAAGGAATCTTTCACTTCAGCTCAAATTTAGTTAGTTAGTTAGTGCTTTCGACAATGCACATGGTTTCAAGACAGCTTTCCAGAAAGGCATGCTGTTATGTTTATATGGGTTACCAGTAAGCTTTTTTCCTTTGGTGCAGGTCTGATTCTGATTCAATTCTTTGTTTTGTTTTGTTTGTTTTTTTTTTTTTTTTAAGCACACTAATTAAGACAGTACTAATAGGTTAAGTAAAACATTACGTTATGTTAAGTTATAAATGTTGCCACAGCTGTAGCATATCCAATTCAAATCAGATCACTAAGAAGAGAGAAGGACTGGAAGTCATTTTTTCAAGACAATCTGATACAAGAATTATCATATGACTTGGAAAAGAAGTTGATTCCCAAAACTTCAAGAAATCGTAGCATCCCTCTACTGCTACAAGAAAGTCTAGCGTTACACTTCTTTGCCACAGGATGTTTTATAAATGCAGCTGCAGACTTAATTAGGACATGCAAGTCTACAGCATCAATATTCCTTCATTAGAGTTTCTTGTGTGCTGCCAGGCAGACTTACACTGTATCTGACTGATGTCTCTGTCTTGAATAAGGCTTTTTTCAACATTGCTGGATTTGCAAATGCAATAGGAGCCATTGATGGAACACACTGTAATGCAGGGTTCGTTATTCTTGCGTGACTTACACTCAAAGTAATAAAATAAAATCATCTGAGAAGCAGTTTGTGAACAAAAACAACAACAACAACAACAACAACAACAACCCAACTTGTCATTCAGCCAATCAGAAAGCACACAGATGAACTCTGAAGTAGTGTTGCATGATATACCGGTACTTAAAAAGCATCACGATACCCTGCTTTTAAAAATGGTACGATTCTGCATTTTACTAGTACCGGCACTTTAAGAATGCATTTTAATAAGAGCCATATTTCTGTGTGTCTGTGTTATTGAATTCCACAGTTTTGTTTACTACATTGTAGCAAATTAGCTCAAAAGGTAAATATTCATGATTAATTATAACTGGTTATAATTAATTATGAATATTTTGATCAGATCTCAGAATTAACTGTAGCAGAATTAACATTACAATTATTTGATCTGTTCATCCACCAAACCGACAGTATAATCATTTGTCAATTCTCGGAAAGGTTATTTTCTGGCCAAAAAAAGAATAACTTTCCTACTTTAGTCAGTACTAGCAGTAACTTAACTTGTAGTAAACTCAAAATGTAGCATGTAGCAAGATCAAACATTCAGGGACTTCAAATTGTAAGCAGCACACAGAGACAATCAATTGTGAATATAGTGTCACGGGGTGAAGAATCATACGACAAGGAGAGCCCAAATAAAGGCCCCGGAGGGTGGCTTTATTATTTTAAGTGAAGACAAGTGCAACAAATACGGGTAGGTGCTCCAGTGAAATGGCGTGTTTTCCAGCGCGTGCAGCAGTGGATCCGTGGGTGTGTGTGAAGGGGAGCGGTCGGTCCTCAGCTGCTTTCTGGAGAGATAGAGAAGGAAACCGTTAGTCTTCACGTGCATGGAGATCGTTCTTAATACTAGCCGTGTTCCCTCTGCTTATAAGGACGCTGTCTGATGAGCCGCAGCTGAGGCCGATCCGCCCGTGATGAGGACTTGCAGGTGTACGCTGATGAATCCTCGGGACGCTCGTCACAATAGGTAATTTAATAAATGGAATTGCAGCTAACATACAACTAAACTAAGCAAAACACATATACATATACATAGAGAAAGAAAGTGAGAAAAGAGGGAGAGAGAAGACAAAGAATGGCAATATTTAGCATCAATTATAACCAGCGACTGCATGAGAATCATCAGATAAGCAAAATCACCTTAAAAAAGGGCTCAACTTAAGACACGCATCTAAATAGTTGTAAAGGTCACTTGCATTGGCTTTGTTGCTGAAAAAGCGTCCTGATGCGGTAGACAGTGGAAGTTCTTGATGAATTCTTTTAGGCGTTCTGGAGGTTTTCTCTAGTTCTTCTGAAGATAGGAAAATCCACCGCGAGTCGACAAAGTTACTTGAAGATAAACTACCGCAAAATTGACTCAAAGGTGATGAGTCTTGGAGAGTGTCTCGAGGGGTTTTTGCATGGATGGGTTGGAGGTATTTTGATACCACACCCACCTTTGGGTGAATTGGCCAATACAAAGTTGGGATTTTTGAGCAGGAGAACTTCTCTTTGTCTCCATTTATGGCCCATTTGCATGTTCATTGCTGGTCTGGGAAAGTGATGCAGTTTTACCCACAATATAGTACAAACAGTATGATGCATTTTCTAGTCACATGGTGTACACCATTGTTTAGGAACTGTAGAGCAGATCGTTTTGATACCAAGAATGAAACATCTAGAAGGTATTAAACCAGATACATTCATACATTGAAAATACGCATTTAGAGATTAACTAGTACAAATAGCGAGGGGTAACTGGGCTAATATAGTATAGAAACATACAAGCAACACATGCATATACCAAGTACCTTTATAACTGGTTAAATATAGTCTAAATAAAGAAATAATATTCCTATGTGTGTGCGTTATGGGTATTGGGGATAGTCTGCCAGCCACCAATGATTTTTGGTGCTTGGTGCTGGTGATTGCCTACCTCATGGAATGCCTTTGAAGTCCAATGGGGAGACAAGAGTTGATCTGTTTAGCATCTTTGTGAGAGCAAGGAGGGAACCATAGACCATTAAACACCCATATAAATGTAGAACGTGAGGCCATGTCTGTAACTTATATGCAAATGTCAAAAAGCTAAAAGGTTCTCTACAACCTCAATGATCCTAAGCAGACGCTACACCACACATACGCGTGAGGCTTGCGGTATTTTCAGCCTCTGCTGCCTCAATATATGAGAGAACATAAACACATGAACATAATCTCTAGAACTGCTCTGAGAGTCACTTCATGAGCATTTTACCGTTTCTTACGTGGGAAACTATCGTCATAATATACAAACAGAAACCTAAAGGTCTTCACAGCAACCTGTCAAAATAAACGTTCAGTTTAACTTGACAGTCAGAAATATATTACTTAATGTAAAGATAGTACTACTACTAATAAAAATATTATTAAAACAATATTTAAGGAATATTTACCAAATATGTACAGGTGCATCTCAATAAAGTAGAATGTCGTGGAAAAGTTCATTTATTTCAGTAATTCACATCAAATTGTGAAACTCCTGTATTAAATAAATTCAGTGCACACAGACTGAAGTAGTTTAAGTCTTTGGTTCTTTTAATTGTGATGATTTTGGCTCACATTTAACAAAAACCCACCAATTCACTACCTCAACAAATTAGAATATGGTGACATGCCAATCAGTTAACTCAAAACACCTGCAAAGGTTTCCTGAGATTTCAAAATGGTCTTTCAGTTTGGTTCACTAGGCTACACAATCATGGGGAAGACTGCTGAGCTGACAGTTGTACAGAAGACAATCATTGACACCCTTCACAAGGAGGGTAAGACACAAACATTCATTGCCAGAGAAGCTGGCTGTTCACAGAGTGCTGTATCCAAGCATGTTAACAGAAAGTTGAGTGGAAGGAAAAAGTGTGGAAGAAAAAAAAAAAGCACAACCAACCGAGAGAACCGCAGCCTTGAGAGGCTTGTCAAGCAAAATCGATTCAAGAATTTGGGTGAACTTCACAAGGAATGGACTGAGGCTGGGGCCAAGGCATCAAGAACCACCACACACAGACATGTCAAGGAATTTGGCTACAGTTGTTGTATTCCTCTTGTTAAGCCACTCCTGAACCGCAGACAACATCAGAGGCGTCTTACCTGGGCTAAAGAGAAGAAGAAATGGACTGTTGCCCAGTGGTCCAAAGTCCTCTTTTCAGATGAGAGCAAGTTTTGTATTTCATTTGGAAACCAATGTCCTAGAGTCTGGAGGAAGGGTGGAGAAGCTCATAGCCCAAGTTGCTTGAAGTCCAGTGTTACGTTTCCAGAGTGGGTGATGATTTGGGGTGCAATGTCATCTGCTGGCGTTGGTCCACTGTGTTTTTTGAAAATCAAAGTCACTGCACGCATTTACCAATAAATTTTAGAGCACTTCATGCTTCCTTCTGCTGACCAGCTTTTTAAAGGGGTCATCGGATGCCCATTTTCCACAAGTTGATATGATTCTTTAGGGTCTTAATGAAAAGTCTCTAATATACTTTGATTCAAAATTCTCAATGGTTTTGTAAAACAATACCCTTTTTACCTTGTCAAAATGAGCTCTGCAAAAATCATCTCATTCTAAGGGGTTGTTCCTTTAAATGCAAATGAGCTCTGCTCACCCCGCCCCTCTCTTCTTTCGGTGGAAAGACGATCTTATTTACTTTAGCCGCATTTAGCCACGTTTAGCCACATTTAGCCGCTAAACTTCCTAACTACCACGTTATAAGGAAAGGTGATCGCAAAGATTCATAAAAAAATGCTTATAGACACTTCTGCTGTAGGTGAAGCTGGATCATGAATGATTCGCGCGAACATAGACGGATATATGTCAGTCGGGAGGTGCATTCCCTTCACAAACAAACGTAATCCACTGCATCTTCAGCGGCTCAGATGTCAGAAGTAAATGACAACCACTATGTTCATTATTACATCCAGCAACACAACACCTCAATCGCTCAATCGGAGATATTCTTGTCTAACTTACATCCCTGCTTCGGCATCAAAACAAGGAAAGTTACTGCATGGATTTTTATCATTATAGGGTAGATTTGTACATACACTGCCAACACACATTAATGTTCAAACAACATGAAAAAGTGAAGTTTGCATCCGATGACCCCTTTAAAGATGCTGATTACATTTTCCAGCAGGATTTGGCACCTGTCCACACTGCCAAAAGTACCAAAAGTTGGTTAAATGACTATGGCATTGGTGTGCTTGACTGGTCAGCAAACTCACCAGACCTGAACCCCACAGAGGTATCGTCAAGAGGAAAATGAGAAACAAGAGACCAAAATATTCAGATGAGCTGAAGGCCACTGTCAAAGAAACCTGGGCTTCCATACCACCTCAACAGTACCACAGACTGATCACCTCCATGCCACGCCGAATTGAGGCAGTAATTAAAGCAAAAGGAGCCCCTACCAAGTATTGAGTACATATACAGTACATGAACATTCCAGAAGGCCAGCACTTCACTAAAAATGTGTTTTTTTTTTTTTTTTTTTTTAGTCTTATGAAGTATTCTAATTTGTTGAGATAGTGAATCTGTGTTTTTTTGTTAAATGTGAGCCAAAATCATCACAATTAAAAGAACCACAGACTTAAACTACTTCAGTCTGTGTGCACTGAATTTATTTAATTCCTGAGTTTCACAATTTGAGTCTAATTACTGAAATAAATGAACTTTTCCATGACATTCTACTTTATTGAGATGCACCTGTACAGAATTTATTTACCAGAAAATTGTAAATACACAACACAGTATTTCTGAAAAAAAAAAAGAATTTTAAAATTAATAAAATTTTTATCAAATCTAATTATCCTTTATAAATTCATTAGACATGCTTTTGATTATTAAAAAAATGTAATGAAATGATTAAAATAGAATTCAGAAAAATTTAAATGGAGTTTAGGAAACAGGTTTCATAGGGCCCTATTTATTTCATTTATGTCTTTGTTTTTGTCATGCAGGGAACGAGGCAAGAAGCGATTGGATCCAAATGCAAGCTTTTATTGACATGAGTCAGAGACATGCTCAAATACAGGCAGGGTCGACACCAGCAAACAGGTATACAGAGGGCAAGACACAAGAGTAATAAATGAAACAGGCGAGGGTCAATCAACAACAAACATAATCCAGGGGGCTAGGCAAAAGTATAATCCGATAAACAGGCAAGAGTTCTAGGGCAGGCAGCGAAACAGACAAGACAAGACCAACCAGGCTCAGGATAAACAAAGTGGCTCCATAAAGTTGCTAACACTAGGTAAGTGCGAAACGCAACACAATACTTGGCCCAGCATGGTGGGAAGGGCCTCGTACTTATAGTGAGTCTGACGGGAAATGTAGTCCAGGGTGTAGAACAACAGTCTGTGTAATGTGAAATGGCAAAGCGGACTAACAATCAGGACCAGATTCGTGACGGTTTTATTGTAGTTGTCCTTTAGTTTGTTACTTGCATCTAGGTTCTTATTATTAATAACAAAGATAAAATAACAAAAAACTGACTATGTCATGATATAAATTGTTATTGTGAAAAAAAAATACTATATCATGAAATAAGATTTGGTTTTATCCTTTAACGTAAAGGAATTACACAACGTCTGTTCACACCTCTGTGGTTAGATCAGTGTGCTTAATGATGTGTCTTTGACCTTCATTATGAATGTTTTGATGATACTGTGTTGTAAATAAAATACAAATAATCTAAAACACCATTCTTTGAATCTTCTCACATTGTTTCTTACCTGACAGTGAGTCTCACTGGTGGGCCATTAGGGGATGGCCTTTTGTCTCTCAGGTGTGAATCACTAAATATTTATGGCCATTGTCACTCCCTCGCATATTCCCTTTTGATCACAAAACACGTCTTAGAAAATTTAAATAAGTATACTGCTTTTTGTGAACGACTGAATGAGATGATTTTCACACCATTTTGTAGAAAAAAACTCTAGCCTAACACATCCAGTTCTCAAAAGTCTTGTGCACAAATGTTCTGAATGTGTTTCATGGCCTTATTTCAGTGACTTAAAAAATAGATTTTTACTAACCACGCATAAACATGTACATCCATGTTGCTTACATATTACTGTAGCCCAGTTTGTGCTGATTACAATGTAATCAGACTTTAGCGATTCATATGTTTTTAAGATACTGAAAAAAGCACAAATGTCAGGGCATGTCAAAACTTCTCCAGGGCCCCAAAACACCCTCAGACCCCAGAGGGTTAAGCTAACTTACCAATATAGCAAAGATCTCTATATACTTGTAGGCTTGGTAGTTGTTTACCATAATCCTGTGTTGTGGCACTGGCATGTGATTTTATGTATATGTATATGTATATGTGTATATATATATATATATACATACATACATATATATATATATATATTTTTAATGGGGATGAAGTGCTTTGTTTTAACAGATAAAATAACTATGATCTGAGGTATTGCACTGAAGTCAAAATTTTGGTATTGTGACAACACTACTCTGAAGTAAGTATCAAGTTTTAGAACAAGAACACAGATTCCCCACTTCAACTTATCATTAATATCTATATTTAACTTTACCGCATATTAGGATTCAAGCACCTTCAACCCATGAGCTGCTATTTGTCAACAGGAAGGCCACCACAGTGTTAATGTGCAGGCAATCTGTGTTGCCAAACTCACCGGCCAGGATGAGCCCATGACTCAAGAGATTCATGATGTATTTGAGAGAAACAAGGAATGATACCGAAAGGTGCTTTGGAGTCCCGAAACAAAGATTTCATTGTCTGCATGGTGAGGTCAAAATGAAACCACAGAGGGTTTGCAACATAATTTGTGTTATTTTACACAACATGGCAAGGTAGTAAATACTGCATTTTAACTCCTAGCTACATTCCCCCCAATATTTTCAATTAAACAGGAGTGGATCAATTTGCTTTTAATAGTACTTACACTCCCAGACCTGAAGGAAGAACAAATGCTTGAAGAACCAGCTTTGGAGATCACTGAGGCAGGAGATGAAGGTCTTCAAGGAGAGCTTCAAGACTGCTCTCTCAGAGAATTGAGGTTACACTGGGTCTCTTTCTTAGTTTAATATTTTATTTGAATTCAATTATAAATTATCAATTGGATAGTTATCTGTAAAGAAGATATTGCTGTAATTAGCTACTTCTTGTTAGTAAATAATTTAAATTAGTTTGTAGTTGTTGAAGTACACTGTCATAGTTCTCCAAACAATAAAGCTTTTTTTTTTTCAACTTCAGATTTTTGAGAACATAACGTCTCTCCTTAATGTACTAGATATTTAGAGATATAATGTACAACGTTTAAAAAAGTGGCCTTTTATTGTGTCCAGCCTAAGGCACACCTGTGCATTAATCATGCTGTCTAATCAGCATCTTGATATGCCACACCTGTGAGGTGGATGGATTATCTCGCAAAGGAGAAGTGCTCACTAACACAGATTTAGACAGATTTGTGAACAATATTTAAGAGAACTAGGCCTTTTGTGTACGTAGAAAAAGTCTTAGATCTTTGAGTTCAGCTCATGAAAAATGGGGGGAAAAACAAAAGTGTTGCGTTTATAATTTTGGTCAGTGTATATAAAATATTGAAATATATGAAATAAAAAATCTAATAAAAATCCCATGTTTTTATCAGTCCACATACTCCCAGAAGTGAGAAGTGAGAACTTTGTGAGTACATAAACGTTTCAAGTCAAGTCAAGTCAAGTCACCTTTATTTATATACCGCCTTTAACAATACAGAATTGTGACAAGGCGGCTGTACAGTATTAAATAGGAAACAGTACATCAACAATGCCAAAGGCAACATTAAACACTCACATTATAGGTAAAGGTAGTTAATCAAAAACAATAAAATAAAATGCAATATTGTGTTAAGAGAAAGTGTCCCCAACTAAGCAAGCCAGAGGCGACAGCGGCAAGGAACCAAAACTCCATCGGTGACAAATGGAGAAAAAAACCTTGGGAGAAACCAGGCTCAGTCGGGGGGCCAGTTCTCCTCTGGCCAAAGTTCCCATGGTCTTGTGCCGACAGCCGTCTAGGTGATGTGGTCTTCACTGTGGATCCGTCTCTGGGGCTCATCTACACAGGAAAAATGGCGGAGTAGTTTTTCCAGAGTTAATTTTTTTTTCCTCAAAAATAGTTGTTTTTGCTCTATTTTGAGTGTACAGAGTAAAATTTATCCGTAGAGTGGGAGCAAAATTACAGAGTAATTGTGACTCCTCCCCAATTTACTCTCATCCCTTCGTTGATCCGCCATTACTGTTAATCACGGCCATCGCTGCTGCTTTGGGTTTAGAAGACGGCACACTTCTGCTGGATGATAAAGTAAGTAAAGTTTCAAAGTCTTACTATTTATTTTAAGTATATTCGCCTCTGCTTTGAGCTCGGATCGTTTTGCCATGTGTTTTGAATGTTTAAGAGATCGCTTGCCTTCTCCTGTCAGCTTAAAAACTAGTTAATGTTAGGCAAAGTTTGAAATCAGATAGCTAACATATATATTTTACGCATTTTTTTGAACGTTAATTGAAATTAGCTAACGTTAGCTGCCTATCAATGTTTCTCTACTAAACTATTGTGACGATAGACTCGAGTTGTGCACCACATGTACTTGACTCGGAAAAGAGTTAAATTAAGGTTAGACTTAATTGGATTGTTGAAGGCCATTTTGATGTGAATTAGTCCTATTTAGACAGTAAGTTAACTGTTTCTCATGAGAACGAAGGTATTTTTAACATATACAGGGGCTAGTCGGTGATTTTATTGCAGAATGTCAGTGTTTCAATTCAAACTTCACGACTGAATCCTTTTTGACCACTGCCGAACACGTACAATAACTTTTGCACTTCACTGTAGTTTGCGTGCATTTTTAATATGTAAACTTTATAAGAACAATATTTCATAAACGCTCCACCTCAGTGACAAAGAAAGAGGGGGAAAAAAAACGTTGGAATTGGGACATACAACAATGCAATGTTAATATTAGCCTACAATTAGGCTATATACATTAAAGATATAAACCAAGCAATTATTACAAATTAAAAACATATTAGTGAACAGATAACTCATGTTGTGTAGTGCACTAATGAATGTTTTTTCATCATCTGATGTAGTTTAAAGGAAGAATCTGCGAAGGGAATCATCTCCTTTTCCTATGCTTGGTTGACCCCAGGAGCAAGTTTCGTTATGTAAGTAGCTGTTGCCTCCAAATCTTTTCAGTTTATTTTACGACACTTCTACCCTGATATTTTTGCAAGGGCCTAGTACAGGAGTTGCAGATTTACAGTTAGAAATTGTCTTCATTTAGGACTCTGAATAAAAAAATTAAAAAAAAATGTATAAGTGTATGACTTCATTTCAATACTTGAGAGGTTTCAGCTCAGTTCATCCACACATCTGTAGCCATCAGGACTTGGTTGTGATAAAAAACTAAAAACCTAAAATAAATTTTTATTTTGTTTTCTGTATCTTCAGGTTGGAACAGCAAATTGTCTTCCATCTTGATGCTGGTTCACCTTTTGCCGCCCTCTCAAGTCACCGCCACGTAAGACCGGGAAAGATCTCAGCTAGCGTGATCATCTTGTGAAATTCATCAAGGTGAAGCTACTAATGAAGCAGATCAAATGACACTAGTTGATAATGTTGTATTACTGTGTGATCTTGAACTTACTTACTTCTCAAAAAGGTTCTTAAAGGGATAGTTCACCCCAAAATTACTGTCAATAATTACTCACCCTCATGTTGTTTCAAACCCGTAAAACCTTTGTTTTCATCTTCGGAACACAAATGAAGATAATTCTGAAAAAATTTGTAAGATCTTTTAGCTTCATAAACAGCAAGAGTCCTACCACGATCAAGGCCAGAATCTTAGCAAGGACATTGTTAAAATAATCCATGTGACATCAGTGTTTCTACAATAATTTACAATGCTACGAGAATACTTTTTGTGCGAAAATAAAAATAAAAAAATTATTCAACAATTCTTCTCTTTCAAGTCACCATCCTCCGCCATAATCAAGAGTACCCTGATGCATACGTGTGATGCTGCTGACACAGGAACATGCATGCGGCGTGTTTTGTTTACAAAGCATGCGAATGCGTCATGATACTCTCCTTAATGGTGGAGGACAGTGACTTGGGGGAGAAGAACTGTTGAAAAAAGTAGTTATTTTTGTTTTCATTGCGCACAAAAAGTATTCTTGTAACTTCATAAAATTATGGTAGAGTCACATGGACTATTTTAACAATGTTCTTACTACATTTCTGGGCCTTGAATGTGGCAGTACCCTTGCTGTATATGCAGGGTCAGAAAGCTCTTAGATTTCTTGAAAAATAATTTAATTTGTGTTGCGAAGATAAACGAAGGTCTTACAGGTTTGGAACAACATGAGGGTAAGCAATTAATGACAGAATTTTCATTTTTGGGAGAACTCTTTTTAATCACCTGTCCTCTAAATTGTTGTTCTTGTGCTATTATTTTCTACTTCACATATTTAGTAACAATCTGTTGGAATTATGTAAAACATAAACTTTGGTGGAAGACAGACTTCACTGTTTCTTTATTCATGCTGTATATTGACTAACTTTTAAGTCACATTG
This sequence comes from Labeo rohita, assembly GCF_022985175.1. Classification (NCBI taxonomy): domain Eukaryota; kingdom Metazoa; phylum Chordata; class Actinopteri; order Cypriniformes; family Cyprinidae; genus Labeo; species Labeo rohita. The sequence goes on along the minus strand of NC_066881.1, from coordinate 1,355,320 downwards.
GCAATAATGTGTTTTCTTTCTTTTACAGACTGGTACCAGTATCCAAGGGCAGTTGGATGGCTTTCGAGAGAGTCTCCAGCTGTATCTACTTGTTGTTGGGCTGATGAGAAGTAGGGCCCAGTCTTGTTTTATTGTAATTGTCCAATATGCTCTACTCTATAAGACCTGTCCATTGTGTATAGCGTTCTGCAAAACACTGTCCATGATATAAATGCAAAAACCACCAAATGATCATGATCACAAGTGTTATATTGTAAATGCAAGTGTAATATTATTTAAATAGGAGCTTGAAAAAATAAAATTGTGTGACATACAGTTTGTTGTAGACTCTTTTTTTCAGATTGAAAAGCAAGTTTTTCATTTCTATTTTTAGGGGTTTTTGAGGATAAAGGATAAAATATGAATGATGTAATTTAAAAGACTCTGGATAGAGTTATTTAGTCTTTAAAGTTCACTCATAATTGATGATAAACAACTCTGGAGGAGATGTAAATTTTGGCAGAGTAAATTTGACTTTCCTCTGAACAGAGTTAAAAACTAGCAGAGTAATTTTCTTGTACCTCTGAACAGAGTAAAATAGTACAAGAGTTAATTTCAAAAAACACTAAATAGAGTCAAATGTAACAGCAGAGAGTAAAATATTAACACCAAATTGAGCAAAATTAACTCTGGAAAAACAACTCTATCAAAAGAGTAACTTTTACTCTTTTCAGAGAGGGACCAAATGTTATCTGGCACAGAGTAAAATTTTCTTCAATTTGAGTAAATTTTACTCAGGCAAATTTACTGTGTAGTTGATGTGGACTCCGCTGACATTCAGGGCTGTAGAGGTCGTCTCTAGGTGCTGATCCACCGTCTGGGCTGGGTTCGGACTGGATCCGGGGGACTGCAGTGACCATCTGATCTGGATACGGACTGGATCTGGTGGTTAATGTGACCTCGGAATAAGAGAGAAACAGACTAATATTAGCGTAGATGCCATTCTTCTGACGATGCACCGAGTACATCGGGTGTTATGGGAAGTGTTCCCGGTTCCGGTTGACCTAATTAGTGCAGCCTAACAATCCTTTAACGGATTTGAATTATAAGAATGTGGATTTGTTATGTGTAAGCAAGGTTAAAGAGATGGGTCTTTAATCTAGATTTAAACTGACAGAGTGTGTCTGCGTCCCGAACATTGTAGGGTAGATTGTTCCAGAGTTTGGGCGCTAAATAAGAAAAAGATCTGCCGCCCGCGGTTGATTTTGATATTCTAGGTATTATCAAATTGCCAGAGTTTTGAGAACGCAGCGGACGTGAGGGACTATAATGCGATAAGAGCTCACTCAGGTACTGGGGAGCTAAACCATTCAGGGCTTTGTAAGTGATTAGCAAGATTTTAAAATCTATACGATGTTTAATAAGGAGCCAGTGCAGTGTTGACAGAACCGGGCTAATATGATCATACTTTTTGGTTCTAGTAAGAACTCTAGCTGCTGCATTTTGGACCAGCTGGAGTTTGTTTATTAAGCGAGCAGAACAACCACCCAATAAAGCATTACAATAATCTAACCGTGAGGTCATAAACGCATGAATTAATGTTTCAGCATTTGACATTGATAGCATAGGTCGTAGTTTAGATATATTTTTGAGATGGAAAAATGCAGTTTTGCAAATACTAGAGATGTGGTTTTCAAAGGAAAGATTACCATCAAATAGCACACCTAGGTTCCTAACTGATGAAGAAGAATTGACAGAACAGCCATCAAGTATTAGACAGTGTTTTAGGTTATTACACGCTGAGGTTTTAGGCCCAATAACTAACACCTCTGTTTTTTCAGAATTTAGCAGTAAGAAATTACTTGTCATCCAATTTTTTAACTCAACTACACAATCCATTAGTTTTTCAAATTGGTACGTTTCGCCAGGCCGCAAAGAAATATAGAGCTGGGTATCATCAGCATAGCAGTGAAAGCTAACACCATATTTCCTGATGATATTACCCAAGGGTAACATGTAAAGCGTAAAGAGTAACGGCCCTAGTACTGAGCCTTGTGGTACTCCATACTGCACTTGTGATCAGTATGATACCTCATCATTTACTGCCACGAATTGATGGCGGTCAGATAGATACGATTTGAACCATGCCAATGCACTACCACTAATGCCAACATAATTCTCAAGTCTATTCAAGAGAATGTTGTGGTCAACAGTATCAAACGCAGCACTAAGATCCAGTAGCACTAACAGAGAGATACAACCACGATCGGATGACAAGAGTAGATCATTTGTAACTCTAATAAGAGCAGTCTCAGTACTATGGTACGGTCTAAAACCTGACTGAAAATCCTCACAGATATCATATTTCTGTAGGAAGGAAGATAACTGTGAGGATACAACCTTTTCTAATATCTTTGACAGAAATGGGAGATTCGAGATAGGTCTGTAATTAGTTAATTCATTGGGGTCAAGTTGTGGTTTTTTAATTAGAGGCTTAATAGCAGCCAGTTTGAAGGTTTTGGGGACATATCCTAATGACAGTGATGAATTAATAATATTTAGCAGAGGATCTATGAGATCTGGAAGCATCTCTTTTAGTAGCCTAGATGGAATAGGGTCTAGCATACAAGTTGTTGGTTTAGATGATTTAACAAGTTTATACAATTCTTCCTGACCTATAGTAGAGAATGAGTTGAATTGTTCCCCAGGAGATCTACAGCGCACTATCTGATGCGACACTGTAATTGACGGCTGCATAGTGACAATTTTGTCTCTAATTGTATCGATCTTAGAAGTAAAGTAGTTCATAAAGTCATTACTGCTATGCTGATGGGCATAGTCAGTGCCTGTTGGTTCTTTATTTTTTGTTAACTTAGCCACTGTATTGAATAAATACCTAGGGTTATGTTTGTTTTCTTCTAAAAGAGTCGAAAAGTAGTCAGATCTGGCCGATTTTAACGCTTTTCTGTACGATAGGGTACATTCCCGCCAAGCAGTACGAAAAACCTCTAATTTTGTTTTCCTCCAGCTGCGCTCCATTTTCCGGGCTGCTCTCTTTAGGGCGCGAGTGTGCTCGTTATACCACGGGGTCGGACTATTTTCCTTAATCTTCCTTAGGCGCAGAGGAGCGACCGTATCTAGAGTCCTGGAAAAGAGAGAGTCAATAGTTTCTGTTACATCATCAAGTTTTTCTGAGCTATTGGACATGCTGAGGAATTCAGATAAGTCAGGAAGATTACTTAGAAAGCAATCTTTTGTAGTAGAAGTGATGGTTCTACCATACTTGTAATAAGGAGTTGAATTTACAGTTTTAGTCATCTGGAGAATACACGAGACTAGATAATGATCAGAGATATCATCACTTTGCTGCAGAATCTCAACGGCATTGACATCAATTCCATGTGACAGTATTAAGTCTAGAGTATGAGTTTCACTAACTATCTGCTCAAATTAACATTGTTGGGAAATGCTATGCATAAACATGTCAACCACAAATTTGTGGTGCGAAGGTGGCCGAAGGTCTTACAGGTTTGGAAGTACATGAGGGTCAAGCAATTTATGATTAAATTTTTGTTTTTCTGGAGAACTGTTATTTTAATCACCTGTCCTCTAAATTGTTGTTCTTGTGAAATTATTTTCTACTTCACATATTTAGTAACAATCTGTTGGAATTATGTAAAACATCCCCTTTGGTGGAAGACAGACTTCACTGTTTCTTTATTCATGCTGTATATTGACTAACTTTTAAGTCACATTGGCAATAATGTGATTTTTCTTTCTTTTACAGACTGGTACCAGTATCCAGGGCAGTTGGATGGCTTTGAGAGAGTCTATCAGCTGTACAAACTTGTTGTTGGGCTGATGATAAAAGGGCCCAGTCTTGTTTTTATTGTAATTGTCCAATATGCTCTACTCTATAAGACCTGTCCATTGTGTATAGCGTTCTGCAAAACACTGTCCATGATATAAATGCAAAAACCACCAAATGATCATGATCACAAGTGTTATATTGTAAATGCAAGTGTAATATTATTTAAATAGGAGCTTGAAAAAATAAAATTGTGTGACATACAGTTTGTTGTAGACTCTTTTTTTCAGATTGAAAAGCAAGTTTTTCATTTCTATTTTTAGGGGTTTTTGAGGATAAAGGATAAAATATGAATGATGTAATTTAAAAGACTCTGGATAGAGTTATTTAGTCTTTAAAGTTCACTCATAATTGATGATAAACAACTCTGGAGGAGATGTAAATTTTGGCAGAGTAAATTTGACTTTCCTCTGAACAGAGTTAAAAACTAGCAGAGTAATTTTCTTGTACCTCTGAACAGAGTAAAATAGTACAAGAGTTAATTTCAAAAAACACTAAATAGAGTCAAATGTAACAGCAGAGAGTAAAATATTAACACCAAATTGAGCAAAATTAACTCAGAAAAACAACTCTATCAAAAGAGTAACTTTTACTCTTTTCAGAGAGGGACCAAATGTTATCTGGCACAGAGTAAAATTTTCTTCAATTTGAGTAAATTTTACTCAGGCAAATTTACTGTGTAGTTGATGTGGACTCCGCTGACATTCAGGGCTGTAGAGGTCGTCTCTAGGTGCTGATCCACCGTCTGGGCTGGGTTCGGACTGGATCCGGGGACTGCAGTGACCATCTGATCTGGATACGGACTGGATCTGGTGGTTAATGTGACCTCGGAATAAGAGAGAAACAGACTAATATTAGCGTAGATGCCATTCTTCTGACGATGCACCGAGTACATCGGGTGTTATGGGAAGTGTTCCCGGTTCCGGTTGACCTAATTAGTGCAGCCTAACAATCCTTTAACGGATTTGAATTATAAGAATGTGGATTTGTTATGTGTAAGCAAGGTTAAAGAGATGGGTCTTTAATCTAGATTTAAACTGACAGAGTGTGTCTGCGTCCCGAACAGTGTAGGGTAGATTGTTCCAGAGTTTGGGCGCTAAATAAAAAAAATGATCTGCCGCCCGCAGTTGATTTGGATATTCTAGGTATTATCAAATTGACAGAGTTTTGAGAACGCAGCGGACGTGAGGGACTATAATGCGATAAGAGCTCACTCAGGTACTGGGGAGCTAAACCATTCAGGGCTTTGTAAGTGATTAGCAAGATTTTAAAATCTATACGATGTTTAATAAGGAGCCAGTGCAGTGTTGACAGAACCGGGCTAATATGATCATACTTTCTGGTTCTAGTGAGAACTCTAGCTGCTGCATTTTGGACCAGCTGGAGTTTATTAAGCGAGCAGAACAACCACCCAATAAAGCATTACAATAATCTAACCGTGAGGTCATAAACGCATGAATTAATGTTTCAGCATTTGACATTGATAGCATAGGTCGTAGTTTAGATATATTTTTGAGATGGAAAAATGCAGTTTTGCAAATACTAGAGATGTGGTTTTCAAAGGAAAGATTACCATCAAATAGCACACCTAGGTTCCTAACTGATGAAGAAGAATTGACAGAACAGCCATCAAGTATTAGACAGTGTTTTAGGTTATTACACGCTGAGGTTTTAGGCCCAATAACTAACACCTCTGTTTTTTCAGAATTTAGCAGTAAGAAATTACTTGTCATCCAATTTTTTAACTCAACTACACAATCCATTAGTTTTTCAAATTGGTACGTTTCGCCAGGCCGCAAAGAAATATAGAGCTGGGTATCATCAGCATAGCAGTGAAAGCTAACACCATATTTCCTGATGATATTACCCAAGGGTAACATGTAAAGCGTAAAGAGTAACGGCCCTAGTACTGAGCCTTGTGGTACTCCATACTGCACTTGTGATCAGTATGATACCTCATCATTTACTGCCACGAATTGATGGCGGTCAGATAGATACGATTTGAACCATGCCAATGCACTACCACTAATGCCAACATAATTCTCAAGTCTATTCAAGAGAATGTTGTGGTCAACAGTATCAAACGCAGCACTAAGATCCAGTAGCACTAACAGAGAGATACAACCACGATCGGATGACAAGAGTAGATCATTTGTAACTCTAATAAGAGCAGTCTCAGTACTATGGTACGGTCTAAAACCTGACTGAAAATCCTCACAGATATCATATTTCTGTAGGAAGGAAGATAACTGTGAGGATACAACCTTTTCTAATATCTTTGACAGAAATGGGAGATTCGAGATAGGTCTGTAATTAGTTAATTCATTGGGGTCAAGTTGTGGTTTTTTAATTAGAGGCTTAATAGCAGCCAGTTTGAAGGTTTTGGGGACATATCCTAATGACAGTGATGAATTAATAATATTTAGCAGAGGATCTATGAGATCTGGAAGCATCTCTTTTAGTAGCCTAGATGGAATAGGGTCTAGCATACAAGTTGTTGGTTTAGATGATTTAACAAGTTTATACAATTCTTCCTGACCTATAGTAGAGAATGAGTTGAATTGTTCCCCAGGAGATCTACAGCGCACTATCTGATGCGACACTGTAATTGACGGCTGCATAGTGACAATTTTGTCTCTAATTGTATCGATCTTAGAAGTAAAGTAGTTCATAAAGTCATTACTGCTATGCTGATGGGCATAGTCAGTGCCTGTTGGTTCTTTATTTTTTGTTAACTTAGCCACTGTATTGAATAAATACCTAGGGTTATGTTTGTTTTCTTCTAAAAGAGTCGAAAAGTAGTCAGATCTGGCCGATTTTAACGCTTTTCTGTACGATAGGGTACATTCCCGCCAAGCAGTACGAAAAACCTCTAATTTTGTTTTCCTCCAGCTGCGCTCCATTTTCCGGGCTGCTCTCTTTAGGGCGCGAGTGTGCTCGTTATACCACGGGGTCGGACTATTTTCCTTAATCTTCCTTAGGCGCAGAGGAGCGACCGTATCTAGAGTCCTGGAAAAGAGAGAGTCAATAGTTTCTGTTACATCATCAAGTTTTTCTGAGCTATTGGACATGCTGAGGAATTCAGATAAGTCAGGAAGATTACTTAGAAAGCAATCTTTTGTAGTAGAAGTGATGGTTCTACCATACTTGTAATAAGGAGTTGAATTTACAGTTTTAGTCATCTGGAGAATACACGAGACTAGATAATGATCAGAGATATCATCACTTTGCTGCAGAATCTCAACGGCATTGACATCAATTCCATGTGACAGTATTAAGTCTAGAGTATGAGTTTCACTAACTATCTGCTCAAATTAACATTCAAGGGAAATGCTATGCATAAACATGTCAACCACAATAAAATAAGCAAAGCAACTCAAATATTTTCCCACATTGTTTCATACTGAGTTTCCCAGACTGCTCCAATGGCTGACACTACTACTTTCAGTGTCAGTTCACAAATAAAAGCCAGAAAAATGAGAGTAAAAGCAGACAGCTGTATGGAAGAGGACTACCCCTGTAATGCAGCAACGTCGAGCCATAATGTTATTTTCCAAACACAACTGGAACATGTTTAAAACTAAATTGCAACACTATAGAGATGAAGTTAGAAATATCCATTCATACACAAAGTACAGCTTTTGCTCAGTCTTTATGTCCTCCCTATTAATGGTATATACATTAAACAAGCAATAATCTCACAAAGCAATGATATCTGGGATGTAGTTTTATGTACAATTGTAGCTACAGAGACCTTTAGCAACAAGACAGTGACAGTCAACCAAACTATGAGCTCTTGTCATCACAAAATAACAAATAACTAACAATAATGAAAAAACAACGACAAAAATTTAAATGAAGTCAGTAAAAAGCAAAACGGTATAAGAATAACCACATCATTTATTAATGCTGCAATGCATGCTGGGAACTCAAAAACCCCTAACATTTCAGCAATGTTGTTGAATATGGAATTCTTCATTTAACCAGTCTTTGGGGGTCCAACATGGGTTCTGTTGATAATTCTTAGTATTTATGATTCAAAAGGTCCATTAACTGTAAAAAAATAAAAAATAAATAAAATGATAATAATAATAAGCAGACTGAATGTGTTCTGAAAGGAAATGGAGCTGGCAAGATTCGAGCTGAGATATTTGTTAGAGAGTTAACTGTAATAACTTTTAATCTAATGATGAATATTTCTGCAATAAGCTAGGAAAGCAACCTGACATAAGTGATGTTACTAAATGCACTCTGTCTACACTTCAGATCAAGGCTCACCTTCACTATTATTCTCCAATACAAAAAGTCTTTAGTGCAGTCTGTCTGGTCCTTTTGCATTTTAATTCTGTGCATGAATCTTCGCAGCAGAGAGAGACTATTCACAAGCAAACAAGTTCGCTCACCTTTCATCTCACTAAGAACGCTTGCTGAAAGGCATCTGCTGTGTTAAGCCAATTCATCAGAATCCTTTCATAAGAAATAAACAGATGGTCTATATAAATGTATGTATGTATGTGCTCTACATGTGAAACAGCGCAAAACTTCTGAGAACACAGGAATTCCAAAATTAAAATCACATCCAAAAGCAACACGTTTTTACTATATGTGAATATTTTGAATGTCATTATTTATATTAATAACCAGTGGCGGCTCATCAGGGGAGGCACAGCTTCCCCAAAATGTTGAGGAGAAAATGAGAGGAGGAGGATTTAATGTTAATACAATTCACAATTCATTTCAGTGAGTGTCTCAGAATGTTTTTTTGTTAGCTATAATACCATAACACGTTACTAAATTTGGACAGTGCCTCTTTTCTATGTGCCGAATCTGCTGATTTAATTACAACCACGAAGTGATAGAGAAGGAGAGGGAGGGGGAAAACTGAGCACTCGTGCCGTTGGTTAAAAAATTAGCCAATCACCATTGAGTGTTCACTTTAAGCGCTGAGGAGTGTCAAGAAAAGAAACCTCGTAAGGGAGGCTAGCCTCCCTTCTGGTATTTCGACCAATCATCATAGAGAGGTAAATTACGTGATATTAGTTTGAACGTCTCCCACTGCACTGATAATGTACTAAGTACTTATGAAGAGTAGCGATATTGAATACTTGATCAGCAGATTTACCAAGCTGTCAATCAAACAGTAATGTTATATATACACACAAATTAAAAATGAAGGGAGAACACGCCTAAGCTGGATATAGGCTACAGCAGTCAGCTTAATTATATGGCACAACAGGCAGCTTTGTTTTAACACAGACTTTTAAGAAGGGATGGATGTTTGCTACAGGTCATAGACCAGGTAAGTGAAATTATATTATCTTGCTATATGTGTGTAGTTTTCTTTACGTTTTCTAAGTAAAAGCAACCCAAAAGCTATTTTAAAATGGTTAAATAATAATAATAAAAATAACAATTGGCAAGGATCCCCAGACCAGTACAATTAGTGTGCCTCCTTTTAAAACCCACGAGCCACCACTATTAATAACATAACATGTAAATAAATAAATAAATAAATACTTGCTTACTTACTTAACTTACAACCATATTTATTCAAACTTTGACTTTCAGCCCTTGTGTGTGTGTGTACATTTTAAATTAAACAAAAATATAAAATATCCTATTGAATAACATGTTTGTCATTCCAAATGCAACAGTGATCAGGCCATCACAATTTGCATGCTAAATTCTGTCTGGTGCTCTTTCATTGTAATTGATCTCTTTTTCAAGCATCAGTTTCAGCGGGAAATGCTAATATTTCAACATCATTGCTGTTGATGCTTTATTGCTCCATTTCATATGTAAAAGTTCACATACACCCACACAAACAAAAACTCAATAAAGAAAGAAATAAAAGACGTTAAGACTTGTCTCTAGTGGTCTGTTTTGCTGTAGTAAATGCACACTAGTAGCAGCAAAGTTGCACAACACTCCCACTGCATCTATTTTTCATCAGACCACAACTTATACATATCTCAGGCTGCTCTACAAACATCAATATATTATCCACATAAACACAGAAAAAAAGAAAAGAAAAAGAAATTCATCATGAACAGTCCTGTTATTCAATACCAGCAGAATTTAAGGTTACTCCTGTTTTACAGACATGCAAGAGAAAATCAATATTTTGCCAGTGCACATCTATATTGACACGCAAGTTTTAAGAGTCCCTTAGCCATTTCATTTAGACCATGTCAAATGGCACTGATGATAATCGCTCAGTCATAGCAGAGCAACTCATCCCCATCAAACAACAGCAGAGCACACATGCACCGAAGATCAAGAAACACACTGTCTTCATAACAGGAAGGTGAAAGGTGCTTTCAGTTTCTGAATTGAAATTGTGAATTACAATGCCTGGACACAACTGAAGATACAGAGCCATGGTAAGATCTCTTGACGAGCAAAATGTCAGTGAGGTGTTTAAAACATGCATTGCTACTGAAACTAATTTTACAAGATCATTCAAATAGATGTTTTGAAGATATTGTAAGCTGTTTCTGCCATTAAGACTGTGCCAGTAGGGAACACAGAAATAAGACTGGATAAGACTGAAGTGCAGTATAAACATATTAAGGATTAAACAAAACATGGGGGGAGGGGGACTAATTAACTCCAGGGCTGCATCTGAAAGCTGAAAATGCTGCCTTGGAGCATGCGTTCCAAGATAGGAAGCATCCAGACACGTCCAAATCTAATGTTAGCTTCACTTCCTGTCTTCTGAGAAGCCTTCATCTGATTGATTTTTGAAGGCAGCATAGATATATCCTTCTCTGCTATTGATATACCACAGTGCTCCTGTGCATTCAGATCCATGACAGTTGAGCTAAAAAATAAAGATGGTGTCTAAAAGCTGCAGGCGGTGGTCAGTTGTTTTTACCTTTTCCACTTATGATGTCATTTTTGGCAATAAATTGGTATTGTCATAGTTACATATTTGCTTATTTTTTATTTTTTTGTATTTTTTTTTATAAAAGCTCGCTCTGTTTACTTGTAAATCATTACAGCATTATTACGCTGTCTTGGAAGCCCATCTGAAATCAGTTTGGTGAGGTACCTTTATGCACAAACACAGCCTGCAAAGTCATTGCCTAAAAATGCAGTGAGGCATCAAGTTAAGCCTACGAATGTAGCCTGAAAATACAAGTTAAGAACAGAAAACCAAAGATGCAAAACTTCAGCATTAAGTCCGGAAAAAAGACACAAAATGTGGAACATGTGACAATGACTCTCCCAAGAATATTCAAGTCTCTAGATGGTTCCTGTGTCAGTGTATGTCTGTGGCATGTTTTATCATCCCTGATGTGAAATGTGTCTTATAACTTAGATAGGTTAGCACCGGGGTTTTCAGTAGTGATGGAAGAAACTCCTACTCTATTACTAATCTATCTATCTTTTTAATTATACAAATGTCTTATTAAAAATTACTATAACTGTATAAAACAGATTCAAGACACTGGTTCATTGGTTTGCCACTGGGCCCACATGTCAAAATAGTTGTAATGTAGCGAAGCCTTATTTATTGAAATTAGAGGACTTCGGCAGTTTGATACATGCTCCACCACTGGCTCCACACAAAGCTTTTGAGGCATTATGAAGCAGTGCTTTGAAAGCACCCATCACTCTTTTTCAGACTTTTTGATGCCACAGACTACATGCACTAAGTGTAGACTAAGTGCAAGCAGGCTGACTTGCTGATGAAGGCTGTTTACTACATTGTGTGGTCTAGCCAGACAAAATGATAGAAGAAACCCATTTAGTAACAGTAGCAGTGGTGTGGAGAGTAAGGATCAAAAGTTTAAATGTGTCTGACCAGTCCCATTTCTCACTCTATTCTCATCTCATATCAACTTGGCGAAGCATTTCTTTTCAATAACAATGAAGAAAATATTTAGGTGTAAATAAGTACCAAGCAGGTATTTAATAGGCTTGTAAATGAAATTGGACATATGCTCTCACGTCGATCAGACCGGCTGGCACATCAACCCTGAAAATGCAGTTCATAGTCACTAAACTCAAAAGCATGGCACAGTATCAGCAGGTTATGATTAGGGTTATGGGTAAATGATTCATCTCATTTGCAATGAATGATATTTACAATGAAGGATTATTTTAATGTATATTATTTTGCTTTACTTTACTACACTTATTTTTAAAGTTACTTTTCTACAGATCCCCTATAGTTGCACCCTTTTGCAGCCCAAGATTTAGGCTTATAATTGCCTGTAATGAATGTAAATAGTTTGTATGTACATTACAAGCTTTCTCTATGTGATTTGCTTTCTTGCCGTTTTTTAAATCTTTATATTCCTGGACATTTTCAGAGTTTTTAAGGCAAACACCTAGGGGTGTGATTTATAATTAATGCCACTGAAAAAAAAAAAAATGAAAAAATGAAGATGTAACCACAGAGAGCATCTTCTATTCAAGACATCAAAGCATTTAGATGCAGTTTCAGAACCAGATGACATGAATGTCACAACGGTATTTGAGAGCAACAAAGTTTTATAAATCAGTCAGTACTACATCCTTAATATATTCAATATACAAACTTGACTAAAGTCCACCATGTTCCCTGAAGAAAAAGAAAAGTCTTTCTCAATGTCAAGAAACACAGAATGTATTAATTGCTTGCATTTGGATTTTAGATTTAGGAATTCCTGTGTTCTCAGGAGCTTATGCTTAAATCAAACAATGGGATATGAAAAATACATTTGTTTTCTCTTTGAACAAAGTTCCCACTGGTGAAGAAAAACAGCAGGATATTCCTTAGGAGTGTGCAGCGAACAAAGAAAGTCGTGGAACTTTAAAAGAACACTGAGTATTTTTTGGGTGAACGCTTCCATTAAACTAAAAATAAAAGCTACATCTAAAGAAAAACATCTGAATACACAGGCAGTCACTGGTAAATCCAGCAGAGGTGTGGGTTGGTCAGCACACTTCAGTGCCAGCAGCCCATGTGATCTCGATCCCTACAGATTGCATGAGACCTCTTGGATTACTAAGCAGCCGCAGATACTACAGAGCGTCTCTGAAGCATGCTTATAGTGTGTGGGTGATACCTATACAAGATAACAATGTTCCCTTGTGAGAAAGAAGTCAGCAAATACATTCTTTCAGAGTGTTCACGGGTTATGATGGCATAATAATGGTGCTACATCTCAGCCTTACTTTTCAGCTGAGCCCCGCTTACTCAGAGTTCTTTAATGTGAGCGTTCTGTATTGTTTGTGTGCTCGAGACTTTAAACATCACTGGGTGAAACAGTCCTCTGATCCTGAGCAATAGGCAGCAAACATTAAAGACTTCAGCGCAGATGTCATGTTGTGCATACAGAAAATAACCACTTTGTAAATGGCCGCATGTTTTGCAGCTTTTTAATGCACATTTTGCATAAGCTCACGGATAGCTCCAGTTTATCACTGTGTGTGGGCTTCCATCTTTATGTTTGATGTTTTGCACTTAATTGGATATGCTGGAGCTGTAAGATGCTAGTCTAAAAACCAAAACATGAGTGGCAAGCAGTGATGGGAATAACAGTGTTATAAATAAACGGCGTTATTTTTTTTACGAGTAATCAAACGAATTACTGTTTCCCCTCTTACAATGCCGTTACTGTTACTGTCAATGAAATGCAGCGTTACTATAATGTATTATAACTTATTTATTTTTCAGTTTATCTGAATGGATGCGCAGCTCACCTGTATTTGATGAACCGTAGACTCTAGTGTAAAGGCACATGACTAGCCATACTAGCCGTCGCTTTGTCTCACACACGCAAAGAAAGATACAGAGCGAGACAGTCTTATATACCATGCAGAATTGACATGATATATGTAAACGATATACTTTGTTGTATTTTCTTATCAAAATAATTGAGTTCCTTTGGAATTCTTCAGCTTTTAAGAACCGCCTGTTTCTCCAGTAGTAGGCGGAACTAATGCACAAAGGGCAATCTCATTGGCTGGCGCTCACCTATTATCTTCCCTGTTTTGATTTCAGCAAATCAGTTCAAGCAAACGCAGACAACGTGTTTAATATTCATGAACCCAGCAGCTCATTAATCCTTAGTGCATTTTATATTGTTATTAGTGGTAGAATTCTTAGTAGTTTTGTTATCTTATCAGTAATATTTTTATATTATTATTATTATTTATTTATTTTTTCCCTTTATAGGAACACTAAATGACAAACAATATCTTAAGCACCACCACGAGTCCTAAGTTCAGTCAACATGACAAATATGCATTCATACATGGTTATTCTAATTACTAAAGTTCTAATTACTAAAGTTTAATGCTAAATGATTATAATATATTTTAATGCGTGACTGACTGATGCTAAGTGTACTTTCAGATATTTACAAAACTATAGATATTTAATATTAGTCTTGTGAATAAACAAAAACAAAAATGATACTATTGTCAAGGTGTCTGTAGAAGGTTTAAAAAATATTATTATTATGAGATATATCACAAGGCTAAGAGTGTGATATTGCGCTTAAATAACAGTTCGGCTGAACAAGTGTGTAAATAAAAAAGAAACAACCATTTAACACATTTTGTAAGCAGAACGACTTACTTCCACCACTAGGGCTGTGATGGTCGCAATGACTACCGCACCACCGCGGTGGTCGGTTGCCACTGGCAGTACTGCACGTGACATCACACAATCTATTACAAGTATAAAATACAGTGTTTCTGCAGCTGCTGGAAGAGATCCGCGTTCATAAGCACACCGTAGGCTAAAGCTTGCAAAGCTCTGGGAAAAGTAATTACCATGAATGTGTAGGAAGGAAATAAAAACATACTTGAATGAATTAATAATAAACTAGTGTTTTCTGAGCCAGTGTCGCAAAGATGTCGATCCTGACTCGCCATTTGCCTTTAGAGAGAAATGCATTTTATAATGAAAAAGGTTTTGTTTTCTATATGAATTTTTTGTTTTGTTTTAAAGTAGTAAAGTAATAATTTAAAGCTTTCTATAGATATATTTATCCGGACTTTAAGGCAAGTATTCGCTGAGTTTCATTTCGTTTTTGTGCAGCACTCCTGTTCAACACCGAGACATCAGAAAGGGCATCTTGTTTGTTTTCTTTATTTTCACGAAAGCACAACATTTTGTTGATATTGTGAGCGCACGTAAATAAAATTAGACCCTTTACAGTTCCGGATGATATATTACACTTACCTTTATGAGCAAAGATTCCAGCATATGTTAATTTTTTGCAAGATTGCGCTGGCGCTTCCATGTCCTGCAAAGCGGATTTAGCTTCCACTCTCCAACGAACGACTGTATGCGCATAATAGCGTGCATTTATCAAAGTTAAATATTTAAAATAACATTGTGATATGCTTGAAGATTTTATTTTAGGCAAGTCGTGATGATTTGAGAAGGCAAAATTGATCAAACATAAGCTGTGATCAGCTCACTGCCTGCCTCTGGCTGCTTGGTCGTTACGTTAAAAAGCAAAAAGCTTAATTTAACAAACCAAAAATGTTCCAACGTATTTCTAAATTAACTTTATAAAGAAACAAAAATAAATATAACCACGTTCCTAATAAAAACAAAGCTATTTTAATGGATGCAACAGTGTAATGGGAAAGAGAGAGAAAAGACTCGGGCCGGTAATTTTGATGAGCCATCGGACAAGGGTTGGGTGAGGTTGTTACGAATTGCAACAAATGTTTGTTTAATATTTTCCCGTTCTTATTTTGGCTACTTTCTCCTTTAACTGTATAATTTCTTTGATATTTACTTTAGTGTTTTGTAGGTTGAAATAAACATGCACGTTTGTTATGTTTCAAAATTATATATATATATACATTATATATATACCGCGCCACCGATGGTAGTTGGTCCATTACCACCGCGGTGGAAAAAAATCTGCCACCATCACAGCCCTATCCACCACGGATTTAAATCTCAGGTTGACAGATGAACAGCTGAGCCCAAGCTTCCGTTGCTTACTCCATAATCCAAAAATGTCATGATGTGTTGGGATTTTGAAATTTACATATCCATATAAGAGGTCTTGTATTATGAACTAATTATGCAAATGTTTGTGAATTATTCCAATAATATTATCAATTCATTATAATCATATACTAAATGTACTCTCATAAGAAGCATATTCTAGATGTACTGAACATAGTGAGCTCTTTAGTTGCCACGTGCACAACAGATCTGCACATTCTGTATTCAGCCAAGCCAATATCCTGAGGTTGACAATGTTTTAATTCCGGCCTAATATACGATTTTATGCATAGCTCTGTTATTTTTTGATCTCAAGCAGATCTCAAACATGTCCGAGTTTCAGCAATTTTGAGATATATAAATCAACCAAATTTGCATTCTGCCTTCCAGGGAGTATAAACCACAGAGTTTAATTATTATTCTTTTCAGACATCACAAGACAATATAGTCATTATTGACCTTTTGATACACCATAGATGCCACATAGCAGGAAGACTTATTTTTAGGTAGTTTCAAACCCCCTTGAGAATACAGAGTATAAATGCACCTGCAACCGAAGAACTTTAGCTGCTTCTCCTTTTTCTCTGTCACTTTTGGGCTAGCCCTTGACTCTCTTCTCTAGACTTAACATTCTCAGATTTGTAGAACTCTGGAGGTTCGAAATTAACTTTTGCTTCCTTTTCAGATTGATTAAGAGTAACTTCAAATATATTGGTTTTATGCAACTTACTGACATGATTGGTTTGACTTTTCATATTGGTTAATTGTAATTTCTCAGTTTCGATCTTGTAATTTCTCAGTTTTGACTTTCATTTCGGTTATCTAATTTGCATATGCTAAATTTCTGAATAAATTTGTTACTTCTCCAACCCACCCGTCTGACGTGGATTCAATTGTGCATCATGTCACTTTAGAACTAGACTGAGCGAGTGTGGTTACCTACATCTGATACAGCATTCATTCTGCAGCTCAATCTCCTATTCACAATAAAACATTAGTTTGAATGTCCACTGGGGATATCCCTTGATCTGTCAAGGGTGATTTGCTTTCACAGCACTGCTCAGTGCATTTGTTGGCTGCATCTTACGAGGTGTTGTTGAAAGTAAAAATACCTTCCTGGTTTACAACCCTGTTTCAGTCTCTTTCAATATAAAAGTCTTTACTGCTGACTCAGTCATAAAAACCATCTAATGCTGTCACCGTCACTAACGCAGGAGCCGTGGCTGTGTTTCAGTCCATTTTTATGCCCTTACCTCACTAACTTTCCTTCGTCTCGGTTACTTGGATGTACACAATGATTGCATGAGTGCCCACTACTGGCAGAACCTTTGCGTTGTGCTGAATTGGAGTTGATTTGTTATTTACATTTTTTACCTTAAGAATTAGTTCGATGCAGCATTCTATATGTATATAGGTATGTTTGGGTTGTTAGAAATGTTTAATAAAATCATGTGAATATAATGGAGTGGTTTGGGGTGGGGACAAAGTCCCTTTCAAGAAAATTCTGTTCACAAATCCTATGAATGGGGGAATCCTGAAATCTCAAAAACTGTTTGCTAAACTCGCAATTAAGTTACATATTTCAAATCAGCAACAAAATCTGAAATGAACTGCCCCATTAATGTTGTTTCTTACGCTCAAACAGTGTTTAAAAAAGCTTATTTTTCAATAATTGCATTGTGTTCTGTGGAGCGGCCTGAAGTGTGCATATGAAGTAGATTCGTTCCCTCTATCAAAATCGAGGGTTCGAGGGTCTATCCATATAAACTTCCTTCCTCCACTTCACGAAGTGGAACACACTCCAAAATGACAGCAGGGATTTCCCCTAGGAGAAGTGCTTAGGGAATTTTGCATCTAAAAGTGGAGTAGAACCCAGCCCGTTTCTCAATAGCAAATACTATTATTATTTATTTAAGCATTATTAATTGGACAATGGTATTTAATAATCAGCCATACCCATTAAAAAAAGTAGCAAATTAATTTTAGTTTTTTTTTTGTTTTGTTTTGTTTGTTTGTTTGTTTTGTCATTCATAGTCTGAATCTGATAACCCCTCCCCCTTTGTATGAAATGTCCAACATTCAGTTGCTTCTTCTACTACTTCTGATGTTTTCAATTTAATCTGTCCATCTATGATATCTGACCTGTATCACTCTGTTATTGCTGGTGCTTTAGATGAGCATGCTCCAATTAGGACCAGGTCTGTTCCCTTGTCTCACATTTCCCTTTGGCTTAATGCTAAGCTTTGGGCTATAAAGGCAAAAGGTAGACAGCTTGAATGCTTTATTAGTAAACCTGGTTTACTTTAAAACTGGTTTGAATACAGCATGCTCTTGCTATATGTCTAACATCATTAATAAAGCTAACAATAGGCCAAATGCACTGTTTAGCATGTTTTATTATTATTATTATTATTATTATTATTATTATGCAAGTAGTGAATGTGACAGTGTTTACATGTAACAAATACAGAACCCTTTAGACATATAACACCTATAACAAAAAAAAAAAGAAAAAGAAAAAGAAATAAATAAATAATAATAATATATATCTGGCACATTTAAACATTGTCACATTCTTTACTTATTAAAGAATGTGACAATACTTAAATGTGCCAGATATATAGATTCAGTTAGACAAACAAACATATATACTAACAGCCAACACAATACCACGACTGAGGTGAGTCCCCTGAGCAAGGCACCGATCCCCCAACTGCTCCCCAGGCGCCACAGCGATAGCAATATGGCTATATATCTGGGTGTGTGTTCATGGTGTGTGTGCGTGTTTGTTCACTTCTCACTACTGTGTGTGTGCACTTGGATGGGTTAAATGCAGAGCACAAATTCCAAGTATGGGTCACCATACTTGGCCTCACGTCCTTTCCTTTCCTTTTCCTTTCCTTAAACATTTTAATAGGCATGTATGTATTTCAAATTTGTGGTACATAAGGCATGCAGGCCAGAACCAGCCAGGGCAAGAGATCTCAGAAGAGCGAGCTCAGGGGAGAAGGTGGGGTTTAGCATGGTTAATAAACTAGTCCAGTCACCTACCCTGCATAGTCCCAGTCAATATATACCTGATGATTTGTGCTGTTCATTTTTGCACCACTTTCAGACAAATTCGGATGCTCTATGTGGGGCTTTTGGTAGGGAACCGGTCGCTTCTACCTGTGAGCAAGCTCAGTCTATCCAACTCTAATTAAGTAATTTTACCTTGACTAATCCAACCTTAATTAGTAAAATAAAACAGAACTCTAATTCTTCTTCTTCTTGTCGGTTAGATCTTGCATCCACATTTCTTTTAAAACACTGTCATCTCTGCTCCTATTTCACACTGTAATTATGCCATTTCTCTCTGCCGCTGTCCCAATTTCACTCAAATCTGCTTGTTACACCCGTTCTTAAAAACAAACCTGGATCCAGCGGATTTCAGTAATTATCGCCCAATCTCCAATTTACTGTTTGGTTTAAACATTTGGGAATTTTGATGCCACTCATGTACGGTCTTTTCTAGCTCTCAATAAAGAGTTTGACATATTTGGTTTCCACTCACATCACAGTACTGAAACTGCTTTAGTAAATGTTGTCAATGACCTCTTACTTTCTGGTGACTCAGGCAATCTTTCCATTCCATTATTACTCAACCTCAGCTCAGCATTTGATACTGTCTGTCACAAGATATTGCTCTCTCGCCTTTCAGAGATGGGTGTCTCAGGTGCTGCATTTTCCTGGTTTTCTTCCTGTCTTACAGAGGGACATTACTACATTGCTATGCACAATTATAAATTCCCCACTGCTTTACTCAGACAGGGTTTCCCCCAGGGCTCTGTTCTCAGCCCATTATTGTATTACATTATGCCTCTTGGACATATCACTTGTCGTTATGGTTTTAATTATCACTGTTATGCTGAAGATATTCAAATAAACATATACCACAAAACCACATCACCATCTATGTGTCTTAAAGACACGGCTAAATTCCATTTTAAATTCCAAGTTTGAATCCCAGCTTTAACCTTGATGCTAAAACAATCTTTCCATCAGCCACCGTTAGAAATTTGGGCAGTACTCTTGATCCGTCACTCAGGGCCATAGCCATTATTTCAGAAGGGAGGGGGACAGCAATTTTAGATGTAATTACACCTTTTTTCTTCTTCTTCTTCTTCTTCTTAGCCTAAGAAATCAAATACACAGCTGGACAATTACCAATAATTTGTATTCGGTAATATAATTCGTCAATTTTATGATTTGTTTGTATTGTGTTTTATGGATTTTTTTTTCTCTCCATTTTTATCACAGATTAAGGCAGACATTATATTTTATAGTTTCTATAGGCTTCTGTAATAAGCAGTTCTGTCAGTTAGCACTGCATTATTTAGATACTTTATTTATAACCTGGAGATGACTTGAAAAACACCTATAAACCACATTTTGTCGCAATCGTGCATGTGTTTTAATTCAGCTTTGCTTAAGCTAGAGCAATTGTTGGGTGTCTTTGTCCATTCTAGAATTTCCTGGCACGTTATAAGTTACTTATGTGAGTCCGTTTCAGTCCATATGAGTACACCCATGCTTCACTGACACTGGATGCTTACATTAATAAAGTTTGCATTTATTCAGCTTCACCATATAGCCCAAATTCATTGTTATGTTAGCTCAAAAGATGCATTAGTGCACACTTTTATTACTTTGTGCATCGACTAAGGTAACGCTCTGTTTGCTGGATTACCAGCGCAAAATTCAAAATTCAAACAATCTGCTTTTATCACCCCGTCTTACTCAAACTGCACTAGCTACCTGTTTCAGCTCACATTTTTTACGCAATTCGGTAACACTTTAGAATAATGGTCCGTTATTAACAAATAACTATGCAGGAAGTAATAGGTAGTATTAACAAATAACTATGCAGGAAGTAATAGGTAGTACTACATTAACACTGGGCTTAATATTGTTAACTAATACAGAAGCAAAATTATCTAAGCAGTAAATAAAAGCAAATATAGGACAAAAGTAGTTCCTTGTTAGGCGTTCAGTAATTACTAAGCAAAAATATTCGCATTGAGAACTACTTGCTAATTATGATCAATTAATAAAGAATAACCACTTAATTACTAATCACAACAGTAACATGTCTAAAAGTAAACTACTGTCTTGTTTTTTCTTAACATGGTCATAAAATGCCTCTTTCAGAAGCTTGCACCTTAAATAGGCTCTTTGCTATGAATATTGTGACTACTGTACTCTTACCAAAAAGTAGTTTATTTCAAACTTAAACACAGAATAATAATAATTACAATAATAATGATAAATAATAATAATGATAAAAAATTCATTTAAAATTTTAAATAACTATGAAGAGATGCTGACAGGCTCATGATTGGATTAGT
Organism: Labeo rohita; assembly: GCF_022985175.1. Lineage (NCBI taxonomy): Eukaryota > Metazoa > Chordata > Actinopteri > Cypriniformes > Cyprinidae > Labeo > Labeo rohita. Next base: position 1,334,115 of record NC_066881.1, on the reverse strand, counting down.
TCACTATTATGAGCTGTATTCAGTGTCAGTTCAATATGTCTCTGACTCCAAAACACCTAGATAGTGACAATATCCTGGGAAAGACTTCTCTTTAGGATATGAATATAAACAATTATGGTCTCTTGTCAAAAACAATTTGCATCCTTAATAAAGACATTGTGTTAAGCACAAAACAACATCTTCCAGATTACAATGTCTGTTGGGTTAGAATATCACTAGCGCCTCGGAAATGTATGGCTGTACAGTATATGTCAGATATAAAATATATTACATTATTTAATAAATTACATGTGAAATTAATGTCAACCCCTCACAAATTACTCAAGCATTAACTTGTCAGCCCACAGGAACCACTAGTGATCTGGACCATTATTTTAAATTGAAAAACACATTAAGTTAAACAGCTTAACATGTCACCAATACTCAAGTGGACTGACAAGGTAACTACTTAGAAGTCCACTTCCAAAACAAAGATTCAAATATAATGTACTCACTCCCTTGTCATCCAAGATGTTCATGTCTTTCTTTCTTCAGTCGTAAAGAAATTATGTTTTTTGAGGAAAGCATTTCAGGATTTTTTCTCCATATAATAGACTGATATGGTGCCCCGAGTTTGAACTTCCAAAATGCAGTTTAAATGCGGCTTCAAACGATCACAAATGCGGTTGTAAACAATCCCAACCGAGGAAGAAGGGTCTTATCTAGCAAAAAAAAATATTTTTATTTAAAAAAAAAAAAACAATTTAAAAACTCTTTAATCTCAAACGCTCGTCTTGTCTTTCTCTCCCTGAACTCTGTGTATTCCGACTCAGAACAGTTAGGGTATGTCGAAAAACACCAATCGTATTTTCTCCCTCAACTTCAAAAATCATTTCAAAATCATCCTACATCACTACAGAAGTACCAACACAGTGTTTGTAAAGTGAACATGCAAAGAAGATCAAACACCCTTAACAAAAAAGGTAAAACCGCGATATAGGACGATTTTGAAGTTGAGGGAGAACATGAGATGGGAGTTTTTCGACATACAATAACTGTCCAGTCCATAACTTTCCAGTCATGAACTGGAACAAAAACAGTCCAGGCAGAGAAAGACAAGACGAGCATTTGAGATTAAAAAGTATATACATTGTATTTTTTTAATGAAAATAACCGATCGTTTCACTAGATAAGACCCTTCTTCCTCGACTGGGATCGATCGTTTACAACCACATTTGGGATCGTTTGAAGCCGCATTTAAACTGCATTTTGGATGTTCAAACTTACCATATCAGTCCATTATATGGAGAAAAATCCTGAAATATTTAACTCAAAAAACATTATTTCTTTACGACTGAAGACAGAAAGACATGAACATCTTGGATGACAATGGGGTGAGTAAATTATTTGTAAATTGTTGTTCTGGAAGTGGACTTCTCCTTTAATAAGGATATTTTTATTTGGTAATTACCGAATACCTAAGGAGCTACCTTTGTCCTAAATGTGCTTAGTTCATCTTGCTTCCATATTAGTTAGTAGTATTAAGCTGAGTGTTTATGCTCTCCATTTTCTATGTTGTTTACTCAACTCTATATTATGTGTCTGCTTTTGTACTCAGTTGTATCATGCTATGCAACTGCAATCACTTTTGTTTCCTGGATTGGACAAATGTCTACTGTCTATTTAACTGATAATCTGAATTGACTGTCTGTGACTATGTAAAATATAAACTGTCTATTATGTTACTGCTTTTGTAAAGAATCCTTGGGCCAGCGAAAGGTGCTACATAAATGAAACATTTTATAACATTCCACACATTTTTTAATGGTTATTTAAGTGCATCATCCATTATTTAAAATCCACATTCTTTTAGTGTGAACATACTACTCGGACTACAACAAAACGGCATATAATAGTGCATACAGTAAGTACGTAAACTGGGATGCACCTAGCATATTCAGTTGGATAAACAGCAGTATTTTTAAAAATGAGGAGAAAATGCTTTATGTTTTATCTGGTTGCTGTCAAAGGCTGCGTTTTTGATAAAACTCTGTCAATCTGGTGCACATCCTTCTGTTGCTTAGTATAAGCTAAACAAATAGACAAAAGCCAACACTGTGGGGCAGTGCCGTCATCCTCAAATACCATCAACAAACTTACTTTTCTGATTTCAGTCAGAATCCTACAGCAAAAAACAGCTGAGAATCACTGCTGTGCTGAAAGCCATTGTTAAAATATATGCCATCATAAAGCATTTAATCGTATTTTTCCCATCGTTTTCTTGTAATAAATAGATGAACAATAATAACCGAAGCAATTCTGACAGGAACCGCAGACACTGAGCTTGTTCACTTTAAAGTCACTGCTGGATTAAACGTCACTGCTGGATACGGATCATCATGTAGATTCTGAGTTAATGTCCTGTTTTTCTCCAGTCTCTCTGATCCTTTCCAGCCTTTTGTTTGTTGTGATCCTATGACAACATCTAATTAAACATCACATGTAACAAGCTACTAGATGTTGACTGTGCTGCGGTTAGAACTGAATGTACTCGTACTGCTCTTTTCTTGTTGTGGGTTTATTGTTGTGGCTTCTGTGACTAACCTATGTGCTTACAATGCTGGTATTATAATCAGTTATTCATTACTGATAAACAACAAATCAAACCACAAAAAATGAGGCCGCTACATTTAAAAACATTTTAAACTTTTCCACTTTTTTCACATTGCAGTTGTTCACAGGTGTTTACTCTTGCTGTACACCATCATGAGTGACCTTCAACAGTTCAGAAATGCTCGATATCACAGTTTAGCACTTTAATCATTAGATGCATGAATTATTAAAGACTCTATGAGATCAAAACTCTCAAAAGTCTCTTATGCTCATTAAGGCTGATTTTATTGAATTAAAATAGTAAAAACAGTAATACTGTAATGAAGGGTCGGCAGAGTTGGGATCCATTTGCAGCGTTTTAATAGAATAAACACAGTGAAACAGGCAAGGTCGATAAACAGTGAACAGGTATATCAGAGGTGAGACAAAGGACGCACATCCTGATTTTGCTGAGTTAGATGTGTTCCTGCGTAAACATATTTTGTTGACCCTGGAACAACATTTTAATCCAAAAATGTAATCTTGACCACATCCCTACACCTAAACCTAACCTTACCCATGAGTAAATGATAGATGAATGACACTGACTGTAAGCCTAAACTTCACAAAAACTATACACTGTTTTTCAAATCTGATTGGTTAATTACAATGTTGTTCCAGGGTCAACAAAGATGTTGATCCAGGAACATGTTGTACTTGGTAAAATCAGGTTCTGCGAGACAGGCGAGTGGTCGGGGCAGGCTGCAGGCTGAATAAACAAATGTCCAAAAAACAGAGCAAAGGGTCAAAAGGCAGGCAGAGCAGAATCATAGATGAGAGAAACAGTCCTGGGGTCAATACACAGTAATCCAACAGAGTAATAAAGAATGCTCAGAAATGTCAGCCGGGGCAAAACAAGACTTTGCAATGAATGTATGAAAACTGGAAGTTTATATAGGACGGGAACAGGAAATGATTGTCCGTGAGGGCAGAGCCAGGTACGGGGTTATGGGAAATGGAGTTTGTGAATGGTAGAGTCAATACTCAGGAGATGGTGGCCTCTGGTGGCGATTGGGGGGAACCACACAGGCCGGATTAGTTACAAATACTGTGAATTATTATTATCATATCATCATTCTTTTTTGAATATATCGAAAGCTGAATTTTCAGCATCATTACTCCAGTCTTCAGTGCCACATGATCCTTCAGAAATCATTCTCATATGCTGATTTGCTGCTCAAGAAACATTTCTGATTATTATCAATGCTGAAAACAACTGTGCTGCCCAATATTGTATATGTATTTTTTAGGATTCTTTTAATGAGTAGAAAGATCAAAATACAGCATTTATTCGATCCATTACTATGCATTTATCCAGCATTTGTTTTGATCAGTTTAATCAATTAAAAACAAACAAAAAAAACCTACTCACCTTAACTTCTGAACAGTGTTTTTGATTTTTTTCTAAATATACACATTTATAGATATACACATTTAAAATGTACAATATTTCTCTTTTGGCAAGATGGACCATGAATAATGATGACAAATACAAATTGTTGTCACTAGTGGCACCAAACCCTCATCAGCCATTGGTCAGATAAAGATAGCCCCGCCCACTTGACTGAATGCACAAAATCTAAATGTTAGTTTTCACTTCAAGGAATATCTTTATATTATACCACTGCAACTGAACAAATATTCAGTATAATTAGTAGTACTTGGTGAATTCTGTTAGCCATGTTGAATTTACGTTGTCATACAGGTACATAAAAAAATAAAATAAATAACATCACACCCTGAATGTCTAAAAATAGATTTTAAAGCTCTGTAGGATCACATTATCTTAAAATGCCTCCTGTAAACTCATTTCAGTGATAGCAGACACCTGACTGGACAATCAAAACTAACTATTTGAAGTGAGATGTGCATCTGAATGTCCAGTATAAACTACAACCTAAAGGGGTCGTCGGATGCCCATTTTCCACAAGTTGATATGATTCTTTAGGGTCTTAATGAAAAGCCTATAACATGCTTTGGTTAAAATTTCTCTATGGTAGTGTAAAAAACACCTTTTTTTTACCTTGCTAAAATAAGCTCTGCAAAAATTAACCTATTCTGGCCGATGTTGTTTTAAATGTTAATGAGCTCTGCTCGCCCCTCCCCTCTCTTCTCTCTGTGGAGTGACGAGCCTGTTTACTGTAGCCGCATTTAGCCGCTAAACTTGCTAACTAGCACATTATTAGGAAGGGCCATTGCAAAGATAAAAAAAAAACAAAAAAAACCTTATACTCACTTCTGCTGTAAGTGAAGCTGGATCATGAATGATTCGCATGAACATAGACAGATATATGTAGATCAGGTGGCGCATTCCCTTCACAAACAAAGTCATCCACTGCATCTTCAGCGGCTCAGATGTCATAAATGACGACTATGTTCATTATTACATCCAATAACAGCCTCAATCGCTTAGGAGCCATTCTTGTCTACATCCCTGTTTCGGAATCGAAACAATGGTGATCGGACTGTTACTGCTCATTCAAGGCGGGTCTACGGTAAGACGGTCATGTCAATCAATCTATTGTGGGAGCGGCCTCTGTTGGTGTGTCGTCACACAGACAAGATGCTGAGAATGGCTTGATTTGAAAAAGAGGAAATTATTTTTACAGATTAATTAAAAACCACTGGGTAGATTTTTATCATTACAGGGTGGTTGTGTACATACACTGCCAACACACATTTATGTTCAAACAACATGTAAAAGTGAACTTTGCATCTGATGACATAACTTTGCATCTTTGCATAAATTTTATATTATACTTTGAATTTAAATGTTTTGATCTCATATTTATAAAAAGTAGTTATCAGCAGTGTTAGCTAAATATATTCTGTAGAAATCTGTTGTTAAACTATAACATTATATACACAGCATCTGTTAAGGCAAATCTAGATATATAATAAATGGCACTGTTCATAATGCAGAACTTTTTTATTTTTTTATTTATTTTTTTTTTTTGGACATTTACTGCCCTCTTGTGTCCTAATCATCTGACTGCAGGAACCAACACGCATATTGTACCCATAAGGTATGTAGACACATTTTTTCATCTTCTTATTTTTTTTTTTTTATATTTTGCTCCATAAATGCAATCACATTTATTATTAGAGTCTCAAATTAAGTATTTTTTTCCAAAACACAAACAGGTAAAATAACAATGTATTCTTAAGTAAGTTTTCTTTACAAAACAAGAATGACACTTTCTACTGTTAGAATTTACTGTAGTAAATGTTGCATAGAACATGTTTACATTACAGTGCAACATTCCTATTCCTAATTCGACCACTTTTAGATGCAGTGAAGCTGAAAGACTAACACCTGTGTAGGTGTTCAGCTACATCGAATTGTTTCGAAAGTATTTCATTTTGTAGAATTAGAATATATTTCAGTATGGTATTATTGTAGACATATAGCAAATCGCTGTATTACTCAGTTTTGTATAAAATTCAACATTTTTGAAAAGAGTAGACATGCAAATTGGACTGTAGGTACATAGAGTTTTGGTGATGTTTGTGTATGAGTAAGAAATGCATTTATGTAATGTGACAGGTGTAGTCACTCAATGCATTTGTACCAAAGCAATGATAATAGCTAGATCGATATGTAGATAGATATATTCGACTGTGGGCTGAAATAAGCGTCAGTAAACAGGAAACAGAGGTGTGTGTAAATACATATATATATACGGTGTGGCTCCTGTGAAGGTGTGATAACATGTTTCTGCATAATTCTGCAGTTATCTCCGAAAACTGTTAGTGCTCACACTTGACCTTTGTTAAACAGCAGCACTCGGTATGCTGTGAGTGAAAGGTGTTAAAGCAGGCGTCAGTGTGACAGAGTTAGTTGAAGGTGAGCGTATTGAAAACAGAATCATATATCAGAATCACATGGCTCACCATAAGCTCAGCCTTTCAGAGATGCTGAAAAGCAGTTTCAAAAAACAGTCCTTTCTCAGTGTTCAAAACAAGACTGACAGCATCAGTTAAACTAAACTCACATTTACAGCATCAAAGTTACAACAAAGTCTATTGGTCCAGGATTTCAGAAGGATTTACAGTGGAAATGGAAACTTGTATTTTTGTTAAAGCACTGGCATGAATTATTTAGTTAATATTTGAGCTATGTAATATTTTGTACATGTTATGCAAATAAAAGTCTATAGTTTTTTGTTTGTTTGTTTTCCCCTGCAAACAGTCATTTTCTTTTCCGAGTAGTGTGTTGTTATCTTTGCATGTGTCATAAAAAGTGACCAGGTTTGGTGCTTCAAATGTTAATAAGTTACCAAGTTTGGTGTTTAAAATTTGACAAAGTTACAAAGTTGGGTGCTTAAAATGTTGAAATGTGTTACTAATCATTTCATTAACATCAGTGCTCATTATCTGCTGCCTCTGTAGAGACGCTAATAGCGTAGTGTTGTTTGGTGACATGAAAAGCGAACAGCAAAATGTAACCTTTGAAGCTCTGCTATCCTAATAGTGTAAGGAAAAAAAACTACAAGTATCCTCAGAGTATCGACAACAGCTCCATCTGCTGCCTCAGAAAATTTACAGCAGCTGTAAAGTCCGGAAATGCACATTATATCAACTTTACATGTTTCTTAGCAACATTTCAAGACCAACAAAAAAAAACACAAAAAACAAAGAATCACCCCCTCTCTAAACAGTAACATCAAACCACAAAAAAACATTTAAAAGTACAACAAATATCCCAGAAATCAGGGGGAAAAAACTCTCTATTAATAAATAAACCAAGAAAGAGTTTCAAGTACACTAATTAAAACAACTAGACTGTGCACCTTCAACATATATAAACATTTCAAAGTGTTATTTCATTTTTATTGTTGCCCAAAGTTAAATTGTCTTTAAAATAATATGTATTGACAGTGCTAGATGATTACTATATCCGCATAGTGAGCAGAGTAGAGCTGTGATATTTTGAGACCGTTTTGCGTTACACCACCGCACCATCAGACTGTTACAGCTCTATATCTAGACCCACTTAAGATGAGAAACAGGAAGTGGTACTACTTGAAATGAAAACAGGAAAATGCTGGACACTGAAGATTCCCTTGACACGCTCTCCACTGTGCTGACACTTCTGGACGGGCACATCAATGCCATTTACTATCAGTTTCTGGTGAAACAACACATTTGCCCACATCCTGTCTCTACTTTTAGTGTGAGTTGTTTTTGTTTTTTTTAACATGAGAAATTGTGTCACATGGGAGCTAAAAAGCCTCTTGTTTTGTGCAAATGCGGAAGGTGAAACAACCAACTGGAATCTTTATTTTTAGAAAATGCTGAAGAGGAGACATATTTAGTGCGCAGACGAAACTTCAGACAGATCCTCACTCTTAACTCTGCATGTCTTTACCGAGTGAGTTTGTTGTTCTTCAGACCGCAGGACGGATCTAATACAGTTATTTTCCCGACTTTGCGACGCTCTGTATGGCTTTGATCCAGTCCTTGCGCTCGTCGGTTGTCGCTGCCTGTAGGTAATAGTGTACCTCGTCAGACGTGATGATCTCAAAGAGATTCCCATCCACCTCGTGTCTCTTGGCTGCAGGAGTTTATAAGAGAGGGAAACTTCAATAAAAGTACATTTCATATTGTATAAATGCTTTGCCATTTAAATACCGTTATTGTTAGGGGTTCAAGGTGCTAGCCCCTATTGTAATTATTGTGTTTTTATTATTATTATTTGAATGGGAGTCTATGGAAGCCCTGTCAGCCATACATAGGAAAAGGATGAAATCTGGTACACTGGTAGAACTGGTCCTGAATAGCTATCAGACAAACTGTTGGGTCTCTACGACATACTCCATAGCGCCATCACCAGTTCAAAAATTCACTAATAGACCTTTTTCCTGAGTAAATGATGAGCGATGCCATTACAAATTCTAACTTCTAATTGGATGCTCTTCTGTTCGGTCTCCATAGAAACCCATTTAAATAGCACCCATCTGTTTTTAATGTCGGCAGCTTCTTGTCATCTACACACTCATTAAACTTTGAGGAGCGAGGCACTGACAAATGACTGTCATTGCGACATTGCAAAATGATGGCGCTATGGTGCCATGTGCTTTTTAAAAACATACATTAGATTATCAACTCGGAATATACGCTAATTTGACTTGAAACACTGGACACTGGAAAGGCAAAGCATTCTTCAAGCTAAAAGTCAGGCTGACTTCCGCATTCAGGAAAAACGACTATAAAACGGATAGTTCCGGTCCTGGATTCTGATTGGTTGAGCTGCATTCGAAGCTGTTGTACATTACTCTCGAACATACACCTTTGTTTACTTTTTTGTGTGTTGCTTGGCAACCAATTTGTTGCAACCACAACCGTTTTTGAGGAACTACATTGTTTGGCGGAAGAATGATGTTTTTAGTTATATCACTACACTTTATTTGCTCTGTTTTATTTTGTAAAACCTTACTATGTATATGGAATAACGGTTTTATAAAAGCAATAAGCCCGGTGAAGCCGTGGTTTACAGTGAATTTATAACAGCTTTTATTTTCGTTTCGTTATAACTTCTGAACACTTTATCCTAAAAACAAACTTCATAGTTGATCTGATTACACTTCTCATGCTGATCAAGATTAGTCTCTTACATCTAGACTAGCCATTACAGTAGCCACCATTTTGAGATGTGCTGTATTCTGTTTTTTGCTGCTCCTCTTTCAAATCTTGTTGAAAATCTTTCTCTTTATTTTTGAAGTGAAGCATGTTACGTGATGGGTTTTGCAATATTTATTAGCCCCATTAGGATTTATAGAACGGCATATTTATAAAGCAGTGGATGGTGAAATGTGTTTATCTGTATTGTTTAGATAGACCAGTCGTCATACCATCAGGCACGTATTCCACCGCAGTCACAACGGAGCCACGCAGGTGAATGGAGCCGAGAGGATCATCCTCACCCTTACAGAGACACACAGACGATCCAAAAATGTGTTTTAACAATACATGAAAAACAAACTGATCTTTAGAGATGGCAGGAACACGCTTACTTTGGTAGGATCATAGTAGTGGATATAAGCAGGATCATCTCTCAAGATAAACTTTCTGACTTTCCAATTCTTTCGCCGGTGACCCTGTGTAGGAAAAAGAAATGATGATGAACATCTGATATCGTATATGCTTGTAAATGCTTGTTAATCTTTTTTAATATGAGGTTGAATCATATGCTGGATATCACAGGTTTTGTAGGACTCACTCGTCAAATCACACATTTACACATTAAACCACCAACCAGCATTGCAAGAGCATTGGTGTTTACCAGTTACCTGTTTGAGCAAACAGCCCTGTTTAACTATGGCCCCTCTGAACTCCTCCTTCACGACCACGTCCTCATCACTGGAGTAACCCTCACAAAAGAAACCGCTATCTGCCTGCAGATCAACACACATGCACACCTTCAACAACAGCTCTGGCTTCACAGACACGCAATTTGTTCCGGCACGCGCCCTATACGTGTCGTCCCATGTCGCCTAACTGAGTCATAAGTTATCGATTTTAAATACTCAGTTTCACTTTAACATATTGCTAAGAAAAAATCTATTTTGATTACATTTGAATTAATTATTTTATATTTAAAATATACTTTAAGTTTATATTTCGTTTCTTCAAGGGATAGGACCTTTTAAAACAGGCCGTCGTGTCACAAGGAGTGTTTATGATGTCCTAAAATTCTGCCTATGCAGCCAGCTCACTATGTATCGTATCCCGATCTTCAAGGAGCTGGATGCCAGAGGAGAAATAGTCCATCGACTGAGCCTGGCTTGGGTTTCTTTTCCACTGCCGCATTTAGCTTGCTTAGCTGGGGTTTAAACAGGGTTCGTACAGATACTGTAAAATGAAATTCCAACACTTTCAAGGACTTTTCAAGCGCTTTTTTCCCCCTTCAGTCAGATATCTCACTTATCGAACAATGTCTTCCATTTCAAATAATGATCTGCGATCCGTGCTACGAAGTTCCGATCTAAAGCAAAAGATTTGCGAACCCCCTGAATTTGATTCAGATCAGGACTTCAAACTGCGTAACGAGAATCATTTTATTTGAATCATTCAGTTCACTAAATGATTCACAAACCCGTTCCAAATTAAATCGTATGATTCACAATACACGCTCCAAAATCCCCACCTGAATCAAATGATTTGCAATATTTCAGTGTAAATCAAATGATTCGCAATTCGCAATTTGAAGTCCCAATCTGAAACAAATGATTCGCGATACACGATCCAATTGGAGTTCCAAAAAAGCTCTGTTCCACCCATCACTACATGCTCTTTAAAATTGTTACAAGCCATGTCAAAATTCGAAAATGAATGGCTCTTTTATTTTAATCTGGGTTTTGCTAGTGAATCGCTTGAAATGAATGATCGAAGTCACAAGTTTGAATCAATCGGAGTGGTTCCTGTGTAAATGACTCAACTGATTTGGTTCATTTTTCTCTCTCTTTGCATACTTGTTTAGCTTGATTGTTTTCTGACATTAACTGAAATAAGCAAAAAAGGTATGTTTTTTTTTTTTTTTTTTTTTTTTTTTTTTTTTTTTTTTTTTACTTTTTTACGAATTTTACGTGAAATTGTATGTGCCTATTGACAAAATTAAACACTTCTTACATACATACATTGTCTTTCAATAATTCAAGCACCTCTTCAGAAATATTGCTATCTTCAAGGGTTTTCCAGGCCTTAAATTTCCAAAAGTCAAATTCAGGTACTTCTTTAAGCACCTTATACGAACCCTATTTAAAAAGCACTTAATATTCAGTAATATCATCAATTTGACAGCACTAAATGAGAACAAAACGAAATGAAATTGACATGAACTGAGCTAAATAATAATGGTATTGTCTTCTGCTTTATAACAGAATCAAATTAGTTTTATAACTGATGAATACTGACACGAATATCTTTGTAGAGAATATCCAACACATCATTAAATCGCTTTATGGAACAGAGCCAATAATTAACTGTGCCTTGTGATTTGTTAACTCACAAAGTAATAAAGAGCGTCGATTTGGTCCAGAAAAACAGACTCTGCTCCTTTTTCTGCCCCGTCTTTGGACACGTCTCCGGCAGGCAGCAGGAATCCCTCGTTCAGCAGTCCGGTGGCCAGCATCAGTCCCTCGGATCTGTTTCTGGACTTCCCCTCAGAAATCAACCAGTCGATCACTGTGTTTCCTGCCAGCAGACCAAGAGAAGGTCAACAAACCTCACAGGAAGATTAAAGAGATTAAATGGAGATGGTCCTCTAGAGAAAACACCTTGGTGATCATCATTCTCATTTATAGTAGTAGCTGTAGTAGTAAGACAGGTTTGGTCTTCATTTTGCCTCAGGAGCTGGAGTAAATATTTTACCTGTGAAACAGTGATTGAACAGCCTTTTATCCTTCTCTACCTTCAGCTCTTTAACCCCTTTGTCTTGGTCTTTCATTAAAATATACAGCTCACTATAAACAGAGAACAAAGGCAATATTTTAACAGTTTTATTTATTGTCCATTTTTAGCAAAAACAGCAGTGAGATCAGAAATATTTCAAATCTGATCCAATTTGATAACTGAAATAGACAGTGTATTACCTCAGGTTAACATTTTCCGGTAATCGAATAGATCGGCGCGTTGACTTCCTTGCAAACTTCTTGCCGCCCTGTAAACAAGTGATGGCCCTCTTGATGTCTTTAACCCAAAGCTCCCTCTCCTCTAGGTGTGTCGCTTGGAAGAAATGGTCCTGGTTTTTGGCTGTACTGACCTTAAACACTAGCTGTTGAAAAAAAGCGTATAAAAGATATTCATGGAAAAACTCTAGATACGTCAGCAGTACGCTGGTATTAAAGACTTAAAGTGTGATTCCTTCACCGTTCTTTTAGTGAAATCCTGGCACGGGCTGGTCAGAGTCGCACCCTTCAGAGGGATCATTCCCTTCGGACTGTTGTCTGTCTTCTTCTTGTAAAACTCAATGGCATCATCTGCTAACACCACCCACACCACCTTCCATGAGTTGAGCACAGTCCCCTGCAAAACAAGAACAGTTCACCGCTGTAGCTTCCTAAAATGACTGACACAAATACTGAACACAAACGCAGCAGTAGTGCTGAGCTATAGACAAATAGCTTGTTACATTATTCCACAGCTAAAGGAACATATCGCTTGATATAAAGGATTACATCAGCACTGTGAATTATAGCACACAAAAGAATGTCAGTGTAGTGCGAACATTCAATTTCGGTCATTTTCAGTTCTGTATTTTAGCTGACAAACACAGTAGTGGGTGGAAAATATTTTCAGCTGCCAGATCCTGATGCACAAAGTAGTTATATTACTATTACAGTAAAAAAAAAATGCGGACAAAGTTAAATGTATGTTACATGCTGCAATGATTGTGTGTTTGGAAAAGGAAGTTGTTTCAACGTCTATTCCCAAAATAGAGCAACTTCGCAACTTCACGGAAAAACATGACAAAACATCAGCACATGACATCAGTACTGTCATACATGGTATTGTCATGGTGCATTTTCAAAAACCAAGACTTTCGCATGGTACTTTTATGGTAATAGCCTATATTGTTCAGTGCCAGCACTGCAAAATTGTACACCTCAATAAATTTACCAATTAGCCAAACTCACAAATGCTGTATTGGGTTAATCTGAAGTTTCAGTTGCAAAGGTATCTTTAATTGTATCTACTATATGTAGATTCGTGACTTTCCAAAACGTCCTGTTTGGATAAACACCGAAATCTTTCTTTTTATGTAGTCTGTTGATTTTAAATAAAGAGTTTTGGAATATCTTTAATTGTACTTGTCAGTAAAATTTCCTTTTAAGGTCACCAGTGATACTGATACTGACACATTTCAACTTAATTCTCCATAACCCTGAAGCACATCATAGAAAAGCTACTACTGTACCACAGAATGGCAGAAGAATGAAAGGTAAAACCCAGTCTTACCTTTTTCACTAAGTATCCTTCTCTGATTGTGGTTGGTTCCATAGCTATGAAGTACAGCTGCGAGTCTCGGTCTACAGGGAGTGGTGAATGTAAGACCCATGCAGTTCAGCTGAATTTGTGTCTGACGTGTAACCTCAGTTGACAGTTATAGACACATTTTGATGAAAGGGAAGTTGCACACTGCCTGACAGGCGGTCAGCTTGTTTCCTCTGTGTTCCAACCCACACAGCAAACGAGTCAGAGGGCAAATTATACTAGTTGTGTTTAGTGATAACAAGCCCATGGCTGATAGTGAAAGAGTTTTTTTTGTTGTTGTTGTCATATTTTTCATTCTGGCCTTAATATGAATGTGAACAATGCATAATATCATCATATTAAATTGTTAGAATAAACATTTAACAGCTGCAAAGAACCATACTGTCAAAAACTGGTTCCTGGTAAGAAGACCCTTTAGGAACCTATTTGGTGACACAATGAAACACTTATTTAGAGGCCTGCACCTTCTGTGGGAAATAATACTTCAGCTAACTAATCACATTAGAGAAACTATACTCTCACAGGAAGCTGAATGAAGAGAGTTGAAGAAGTGTTACAGAAGACCGGTGCATTGCATGTCTGCGGTAACTGAAGAGGGACAGGGCCTAGGCTGTGTTTGCGGTTTATCAACAATAATAAAGTAATGTTGTAACACTCATTTAAGAATTTAAACCATCATCCAGTTTACTGGATTGTTTAATTTTTTAATCAAACAAATAAAAGGTGTTTTTCACACGTGGTTTTGAAAGGAAGTGAGAGAGTTGTACCTCAGTATATGAGATAATCCGCCTCTATCTTATTACCTCATCAGTGCTTTCAAATGCAAAAGTGGAACCCAATTGTTACATGCAAAATAACTGAAGACAGACAAAAAGCACTGAGGTGGAACTATTATGACACAGTGATACATCAGATGGTGGCTGTACCACTGTGTGGCGTTATGATACTAATAAATATTGTATTGTAATAAATGATTACTAAATCAAATACCGTTGTGATTTGTATTTTGATATTATAGCCTACAGGGTTCTGGTTCTTGTCCATGTAAATCTACCATGTCATCTACAGCATACTCTAAGAAAGTTAAAGAAACACCACTGTATTTGATGCCCAAAACCGCATGGCATCGTCATGGGACATGTTCAAAATTAAAAATAGCATAGCTGGACAGCCTGCCATGGTATTTTGATGCTATTTCTCAGTGGCTATTCGCTGCAAAATCGTACTCGTCACACTTGGTGTCGTTGAGCAATAGAAGCCTGCGGTACTGGAAATCACTCATTTTGGCATAGGAATATTTCAATGATCAATTAGTCAAACACACACATGCTGTATCGGGTTAATCTGGAGTGGGATCCACCGCCTCTCTCTTGATCTCATTAGGTCGTACAGACATGCGCTTGTTCGGATTACTGTTCGGGATTATGGACAGGAACAGCAGACATGACTTTGGACGTGCTTTCTGCGATGCGTTTTTCACGCGTTACGACGTAACGATTTAGTTCAGGCTGAAATATCTTGACCTGTTTTCTCGCACCTGACTGCCTTTCCGGATCATTTGGCATCATGGCTGACATACCCCAGCTGATTAAAATCGGCGTTTCGCTGAAAACCACTCCGAATAACGGACCCGTCTACTTCAAATCGGACGGGACGAGATTCGGTCAGACCCGAACCATCAAATTATTGACGGGAACTAAATACAAGATCGACGTGGTCGTTAAACCGGGAGCGGTTGAGGCGGCGTGAGTACATTTGTAGTGCATCAGAAATTAAAATATATATTATTAGTTGTCTCATTTTAATAGGAAATGTCTTGTTGTGAATAAAGCCTCGTTTGCATTGAGAGATAAGATGCATTGGGGGCATATCAAGGACTGAGAATTTATTTTTCAGGATTATTGGAATAAATAAACGACATGTTTATTCTGTGATGTAAAATTGCAAATGACCGATGCAGCACAGTGATACTTTGACATAACCTATACAAGACAATAATGCTAAATTATTATTGTGGGCTGTGCATGTTTCATAGTGCTGATTATGAGTACAAATAAATGAAAATAAATGAATTTTGTATGTAGCGTGTGATGATACATATGGGATGTCATGATGGTGGGGCTTATCCTACATGGACTGTGTCTCATGCACTGACAGAGGGAGCTGACAGATTGCTTCCTTTGGCTGTCAAATCTAGACGATTAAGGCATCAGCCATGTTTGACTGACTGCATGTTGTAATGCATGTAGTATTGTTACATGTAGGCCTACATATATCCAGGCAAAGATGTCTGACATTTCATTTAGAAGAGGTATTCGTTATACATAATATAAGAGGTATTCGTTAAGCATATATGCGCAGTGAAATAAGTGATATTCAGAATGTCAAAGAGGTTTTTGACAGGCTAAACCATGATAAGGAAATCATATTAGACATTCAGTATGCACTGTCGAATTTAGCTGGTGTATTTTATTTTTGGTTGTTGTTGTGACAGTCTCTCCTTCTCTCACCTACACGTCTCATTTCTCAGATCCATGACTATTGGTGGAGTGACTTTTCCTCTGGAGCAGCAGTCTAAAGACCCTCAGTCTGTAGTGTACACTGGGATGTATGACACTGAGGGAGTAACACACACCAAAAGCGGAGAGAGACAACCTGTTCAGGTCAACATACAGGTGAGAACCTGAGGATTCACTTTGAAAATACTCTTAGAAATAAAAAGTACAGCAATGCAGCTCACTAGGTCTTGAAACAATGCATCAGTTATAACAGCCTGAAGAAGTATGTGACTGTAAAAATAAGAGTTTCAGCTGATATGCCATTTCTGTGCTCGACAGTTCACTCAGGCAGGACTTTTCGAGACCGTCTGGCAGGTCAAGTTTTACAACTACAACAAGAGAGACCACTGCCAATGGGGAAACAGCTTCAACAGTATCGAGTACGAGTGTAAACCCAACGACACGCGCACCCTCATGTGGATCAATAAAGAACTGTTTCTGTAAAAGAGTCTATGGTCAACTGTGAGAGAAGACACTCTTACGTAGAAACAGACAGTGAGCTAAACAACAAACCGCTGACTGTCATTCTCACTGAAATATGAATCAGCAGTTCCTGCTAGTGCAGGGGTGTAGCCTTTCATGTTAGCGACGTGTGTCTGCGACGTTTTGTGATGAAGTGGGAGTTTTGTTGGATTTGTCCTGGTGCTGATGGAAAATCAAAGCATTGTATCTGATGCAAAATAGTTGCACTTTACCCTGGTTGTTGTAGTGTTGACTCTTTTTTGCAGTTGTCCTTCCAGTTGTCTACCTCTGAAGAACCCAGTGAGGATGATGTTTACTTTTATATGAGTTTACAGATTTTATATAGATTTTATGTTAGACTTGTTATCATACAGTTTGTTAATCCACGTAAATGTAGCATTTTCCCAGTAAATTTTACCCATATCTATATATTTCTAGTGTGTATTTTTATGAGTATTTTGTAATGGTGCATTGTGATTTATGTGCAATAATTGTAACTTGGGGTATTTTTCCATATTTTTGCATTTTTCAAAATGGTATACCACTTTAAAAGAAAAATAAAGTATACCAAAAATGGGATGTGGTGTGCTTTAACTGAGTAGTCTTGGACTGACACATATCGGCACACATGCACGATTACGCAATTTTCAGACCCCATGCAGTGTCACTTCGGAAATACCCTTATTTAGCATGTTTTTCCCATGACTGATTATAACTGGAAATAACTGATAATAGAGGGTTACCAAAATAAAATAGCACTTGGCTGTTCAAATGATCTAAACATGCAGCCAGCAGGTGGCGCTGCAGCATAGTGTTTATGCCCCTTACATCTTAAATATGGTAAGACCCTAACACCACCATAAGACCTTAAAGGTGGGGTAAGACCACTTTAAAACCACCTCAAAGCGTTTATGAAAACCAGGATTAGGTTTTAACATACAAATATATACATGTACATCATACTGAAGAATAGCTTAACATTTTTTTGTGGTGATTTAAAAAAGTATGTTTGTGTAAGGTTACTCCAAACTGTCAGGAAAAAAAAAGTTCTATGAAAATTCTATAGAGAGAAGAATAAAACAGTAATAATTTAAAACGTAGTTTTCTAAATATGGTTAACAATTTATTACGTTAAACATTAGGTTAATATCTTAAGTCAAATTCAGCATATCTATATTTCCAGTACTTACTGCTGTAGTTTCCCATCAGAAATGTCGTTTTTCTAAGGACATTGTCATTATTACAATAATGACTAACAGGTGATATTAATGAAATGGGTAGTATTGTGAAATATTTGTACTATTTAAAATAACTGCTTTATTTGAATATATTTTAAAATGTAATTTAGTCCTGTGATCAAACATTTTTTCAGGTTTCTTTGATGAATAAAAAGATCCAAAGATTGGCATTTAACCAAATTCAAAAGCTTGGCGTCAGTACATATATATATATATATATATATATATATATGTACAGTGTTGGGGTAATGCATTACAAGTAACGCATTTTATATATTATTTATATATTATATATTATATTATTACTTTTTCCAAGTAACTAGTAAAGTAATGCATTACTTTTTAATTGACAAGAAAATATCTGAGTTACATTTCAATTCAAAGAAGTAACACCAGTTACTTTTCTCCCCATTTATTGATTAAAAGCTCTCCTGTCATGTTGAGAGAAATCAGAAGTAAGATGTTAGTTCTAAAAAAATGAACATGCATTAATTCATCTCACTCACAAAAAACAGATTCAGTATTCCTCAAAATGAATAAAAACTGTGAAAATCAACTCAGAATATGACGCAAACCTGCAATAATTAAATATGTTAAATAATACAAATAAATGTGCATTCAATACCATTTTATTAACCAATGTCTTTGCTGCCGACCTTCGATGATGCAATTCCACCATACTAATAAGCAAAAATTACTCAAGATAATCTGTTTTCCTTTTTTTATTGCTGAAGAGTTGACATTTTTTTCTTCTGCAGTTTACTGTACAGACATGAATTTACTTTTCTCAAAGCCTGAGGCTTTTGGTGTGAAAAGGCTTTTACATTTGCCAAAAACAGAACTTTTTATATTAAAAACAAATAAGCAAGCCCTGCCAAGATTTAAAAAGTAACGTAAAAGTAAAGTAATGCATTATATATACATATATATATATATATATATATATATATATATATATATATATATTATAAAACATTATAGAAAAAAAAATGCTTTTATTTAGCAAGGATGCTTTAAATTGATCAAAACTGATGATAAAGACATTTATAATGTTACAAACAAATTTTGTTTCAGGTAATTGCTTTCTGTTCATCACTGAAACCTAAAAAAAATCTACTCAGCTGTTTTCAACATAATAATTCGAGCTGTCAAGAATTGAATAATAATAATAATAATAATAATAATAATAATAATAAAATGATGCTAAAAATTCAGCTTTGAATCATAGAAATAAATTACATTTTAAAATAAATTCAAATAGAAAGCAGTTATTGTGAATAGTGCAAGTATTTCAAAATTGTACAGTTTTTGCTGTACTTTGGATCAAATAAATGCAGGCTTAGTGGGCAGAAGAGACTTCTATACAAAAAATAAATAAATAAATAAATAAATAAATAAATAAATAAATAAATAAAACATTAAAAATCTGGCTGCTCTTTTGACTGGTAGTGTATATTGATGGGAAGGACATGAACAAATAGAGAATTGCCCAACTTCAGTGTGTCCACTAGCAGCTCGTATGCAAATTGAGTGAGGGTGAAGGGAGTGGGTGGAGCTGGAGCTAAGGTTTCCCGTATGTAGTGTGCCGAAGGACCGCCCATCAGCGCTTGTTCGCCCCGCCTCTGTCGTGTCTCGCCCAATAGCAGCGAGCCTCCTCCGCTCCTCCCTCCCTCCCCGCCCTGCGGCTCTTCCTCGCGTCGCTGCTGCAGTGAAACCCACGGAAACGGACGGAAAATAGGTTACGCTGCCGCTGTGTCAAAACCAGCCTTTTCTTCACAAAACAACAAGACCAAGAGCAGAATTTTCCTCTTAGTTTTGTGCTGTCATTTACTGCTGTTCATTTCCGAGGGGGAATTCCGTCGCACAGGCAGCAAAATGGTAAGGAACACAACACATTTGCAGCACTGTAAACAAATAGCACATATCGTAGTTTTAAGTGCATCCTGCAAACACTGGGCAACAAATTCAACGTTTGGCTAAGCTGTCATAACATGGACATTCATGGGTTTGCTGTTGTGCATCTGCCAGGTTGAGTATCTATTCTTAGTGTATTTCATGCAAAGTGGTTGCAAAATGAATGCTTACCTGAGTAACACGCTGCTGAATGTGCCTACTGCTTCGTGTGATGCTGTTTGGCATTTAAAGTTAAAGCCAGAGCTATTAAGTGTGACATTACTCAGTCATTACAAGAAGCAGACATGTCCATTTCTATTATTGTATCAACAGTTTGATAAATAAGAGATCTGGATGCCGTAAGGCTCGTATTCAGTTTGTTTTTTCTGTTTCATCTCACCTATAATCCATTTTTATAGTTATTTTTTGAATTATACACTTATCCGTACAATGTAGTCTGCAGTACTACGACTCTACATTCAGCCCTTTCAATAAGCAGTACTGAAGTGCTTCATCCCCAGATTTCTTGTGGTGGTACACTGATGGTATCCGATGGTAATATGATATTGAATGATTACAATATTCATGTAGTGTTTACATGGAACTTCAAAGAAAAGCGTAGATAATGTCAAGATCAACAGTATTGTCCAGATGTGCCGTCATCACCAATGTTGTAAATGTCTGTTGCACTAGAAATTCAGTAGTGATACCGTCATACACCAGAAACTCATTACACTTGGTGGTTAATGTCATGATTTACAGATTTCAATTCGAGCCAGCAAGGAGATGCCATTCTAGAGGCCTCACCTATAGCCTACCTTAGAAAACCACAAGCTTCTAGCTGATTGTTTTCATTAAAGTTAACTGGAACAAAAAGTAGGTCTGCCCTGCCACGTTCTGTTCCAGGTCCTTAGGGCTTCGGCATTTTAATAAAACTGTGTGCCATAGTCGATGTCTTTTTCTGGAAGAGTCTTGTGACGGACTGACAGCAGTCGGGAGGGGTGTCGTGTCAAACACGCTGCCATGCTGTCAACTCGAGGTCAAACTGCAACCCTGAATTGCTGAGTTTGTATTGTGACATGCTGCAAACGAAAACTAAATAACAGTCTTTATGAAGACTGACATGGTGCTGCTTTTTCAGGGCCTTACAAAATGCTCCAGACCCTTGATGAATTCTTTCATTGACTATATTACAGATTTTGCATTGGTATGCCTAAGAACCGGTATGCATTTTATATCTTGCGTTTGTTTTATGTTAATACGCTGCCCACAAAGCTATGGCTCTGACAGGTTTCAATATTTTTGAGAACTTTATTGACGCTAGTAGTGCGGAAACCTTTTTCCAAGTGTGAGATCAAAGCAGATTGAGGAGATGCTGCCACCACCGTAGTTGGCTTTCACTGTGGCCACACTTTGGTGTAAAAATCTAGACTCCGTCTCAGGTTTGGTGATGATATTGCAGCTAGAGAACTGCTTTACTTCAGTGTTTTAGCTGCTAAAGCCCTGGGCAAACCTCTTCTACAGTAATGGCTTTTTGCTGCACCTTTCCTTGTAGAATAGTGTCATGCAGAGCTCTTGATGTGTTCATTAGGATCTGCAATTCGAGTTGGATAAACCTTTGCAAGGCACTCTGCGTAGATATGAGATTTACATAGACACCGAGATTTATAGGGCCCTATGAACAGTTTTAATTTCTCTGGATTTTCATTTTATTGGTTAAATGATTTTTTATTTTTTTTATTTTATTTTTTTATTTATTTATTTTTATTAAAAAAGAATGTCCAGTTATTTGAAAACATGAAACTTATATGATTTAACCATTAACATCTTATTAAAAGATTAACAGATTTTTAGGGCCCTGTGAAATCTGGTGTATTTTTCTCCCAAATTCAGTTTGTTTGTTTTTTTTTCCTCTCAAATTCTGTTTCTGTTTTAATTTAATAGTTGAATTAAATTTTAATAATAAAAAGTGTGCCCAATAAATTCATAATTCATAAATCTTAAAAAGATTATTTTTTTTTATTCATTCATTGATATACTTTCAATAATAGGGACCAATTAATTTTTATTTTATTTTATTTATTTATTTATTTTTTTTGTCAAAAATGGTTGTAGTGAAATAAAGGCTAAATAAATAAATAAACATTACCAATTGTGACCCTGGACCACAAAACCAGTCGTAAGGGTCAGTTTTTTAAATGAATTTTAAATTGATTAAATATTTATACATCATATGCAAGATAATAATGAATAAGCTTTCCATTGATGTATGGCTTGTTATGTTAGGACAATATTTGGCAGAGATACAACTATTTGAAAATCTGTTTTCTGAGGGTGCATAAAAAACAAAACAACAACAAAAAAACCCTTTGAAGTTGTCCAAACAAAGCTCTTAGCAATGCATATTACTAATCAAAAAATAATAATATATATTTTTACGGTAGGAAATTTACAAACTATCTTCATGGAACATGATCTTTACTTAATTTCCTAATGATTTGTGGCATAAAAGAAAAATCGATCATTTTGACCCATACAATGTATTGCTGGCTATTGCTACAAATATACCCGTGCTACTTATGACTGGTTTTGTGGTCCATGGTCACTATTTAATCAATATTTTGAAATTATTTAGTTTTTTTATTTTTTGCATTTAATTTGTAGTCCATATCCCAATAAGATTTATCATTCTGCATTATGCAGTAACTTCTATGTCTGTGACTGGATTGCATGATTCCATATAATTGTGATGTTTTGTGCATCATGGAAATCATAAAGCCCTAGATTTACTTTAAGTACTTAAGAATTTTTAGTAGTATGCTTGAGGGGTCAAGGTTTTCTAAAGGTTTCACTGGACGTCATGTAAGGTCTGGTACATACTGCAGTTTATTGTGTTAAGAACCGCCCACCTAGACAGGAAGAGCCGCCTGTCTGACATGTAAAGTTAGTATTGTTTCTGCGTGGAGTTTAGATCAATAGGAATGCTAACGGCTGCATGGCTTTCTCCAGGTATTACACACACGCATTCGTCAAGCGGAGGCCTGCTATCAGGCAGTGTTCAACTGTTTGTGAGCATTAGTCATTTTTTGTGGGCATGGTGAAAGAGAATAAAGAACGATCATTTCAGTTCTTTCCCCCTATTACTCAGGCTTGCAATTTTTCCTTTAGTACAAAATAATAATCTTTAGTTTTAGGGCTGATATTTTCAGTTATTACCACCATCTAGACAGGTGGTGTTATGTGGATATCAGAATATGCAGAGTCTACTTTTATTATATTCCTATTAGGGCTGGGTGATATGGCCAAGTTGTAGCTCAAATCATTTGTGTTCTTCACTGAATGCAATGATGGAGCAAGAACACTTAAGTGTCTAAAATGCATCTGCAGGTTCAGCCGTGCAATAACGTTTACCCTCTTTAACTTAGCAGTGTTGTTGAACTGAATTTACAAAGCAAACTATTTGCTAAAATAACCACAACATTAACAGCAACACTGAAATATGAGCAAGCAGATGCGTGTGTGTGTTGCATGTTTTCTTACAGAATCATCATTGGTTTGTAGAAAGAAAAAATAGATGGCATAAAAGCTTTTTACTTAAAAATGAAGATAAGGTAAAGGTACGAAGTTTGGGGAAGTATTTTAACTAATCTAACGCATCTCGGCCCAGATTTGTCCATCATTGTGGCAGATGCTGATGAACATGATACAGTACAACAAAGGACCACGTGATGGGTTACAATGCAGTTATATGAGCCTAAAATGTAAGATGTGACGGTAAAAAAAATCACTTGAACCTTTCAAACCTTATATGGCAGGATGAATCTCATAGAACCCATGTCTATTCAAGGATATAATTTGTTTTGTGGATTTTCAAGAATGGAACAGCGATAGATTACAGCGCATGTTTGAGGGGTGAGTGTGTGTGTGTTGGAGGTGTTTCCTCTGTATTGTGTCTAACCCCTTCCCTCTCCATCACAAACCACTTCTCTGACCTCAAGCCGTGTTGCTGAAATGAAATTGGCACGAGCCAAATGGACATCAGAGACAGACAGTTTCTGACCAGCTATAAGCAGCATCTCCAGCTATGAAACATTTGTCATTCTCTCTGTTTATTTTACACTGTGTTACTGAAGATGGTTCGGTGAGTTTTATTTGTATATATATTTATGTTTGCTGTGCAGCGAGCGGGGACTGCGTTCACTGTGCAGGGCATGTTTTGTGCGCTCTAATTGACTCTGAATGGTGAATGCATTATTTATGAACTGCGCTGAGTGTTTGCCTCTTAGGTCTTCCAGACAATGTTCAGCCCACTAAAGAGTTCATTTACATCTCAGAAGAGCCCGCTAATGATTCAGGATTTCATTTAAAACACCATCTTTTCCTTTCCATTTTCTCTTTTTTGAGCTGCAAGTCTTCATTTTCTCTTGTCTACCCATGTATCGTAAGGTCTGCTCTGAATAATCATTGCTCTAATTCATGTTTATTTAGCACTCAGGGGATCTGATATTAATAACCCGGACCCACTCTTCAAGAACACTTCAGATGCCATTTGATGCTGTGCATTTGCATTCACTGCATCTGCTTTTCACAGTTGGTTTCGTAGGTTTGTGGTGTTTCATATCTGAGGATGCAAGTCAGTTACAAGACAAAACCACAAAGAGGCCTACAGAAACAGTATAACTGTAATGTAATTAATAAATAAGGTAATTATTCTGTGATAGTAGAAAGATTATGAATTTGAATTAAGGCTGAAATTTTTGATCTTCAGATCAAATCTCACTCCAAATTCAAGACAACAAATAGTATTTTAAATAATAAAAAAAAAGTAATTGCTAGGGATGCACCGATATGAAAATTTTGGCCGATACCGATAACCGATTATTCTTTATATTTGAAAGGCGATAAATCTCCATTCAATTATTATTATTATTATTTTTTTTTTGAGAGCCTGATTAAAAAAAGTTCCCATCATTAAAAGCCACGTCCCAAACACTTAAACATATGCAGCCTAGTTTGAACTGTGTACATTTTAAAAATAAATCTCTTCTCATATTACCAAATTTCCTTAGAAAAAAATCTAACATCTAAATAAAATAATGCATAAATAATGCAAAAAAAAAAAGCCATTGGACATCATCATAGCCTCTGCACAGACAATAATGAAAAGATTTTAATTACTAACATGGAAATATGTGTTACAACTAACCCTACGTTAGTTTGTGCCCCGTGCTCCCCTAAACCAATATTGTTGTTTAAATGAGTAAGTGGTAGTTACTGTTTATAATGCATCAATGATTTTGAAAAAGTAGCAAATTAATACCACTGTTTTAAATAGCAGCATTGCTGTTGGAGCTGTGTGCTCTGTAGCTGAAGAGTTGAATGAACACTGGTAAACTGAAGTGCTTTGTTAGCAGGTTAATTAGGCTATGAGAATCAAATATTTATAGAACATAAACATAATATTACAACTTATATATGCACAAAAATACTGAAATGCACAAGTTATCTGAAACTAAGCTATGCGCTAGTCAGATGTGTAACTCGTGGATGCGCTCTTGGCTCTTCCCGTAACAACATGCTGAAACACGGCAAATAAACCCAAAGATTTTCACAATGTTTTATTATAATAATCTTCTCATTAGAATGTTACATACACATCATTCCCGATTATAGTTATTAATTTTGTGCGCAGCTGTTTGGGAACTTTTGACAAGTTGCCAAAAATCTTTTTGCACTTCCTGTTTTTCTCATGAAGTAATGCAGTATTTATTTATTTGTTTGTTTATTTATTTATTTATTTATTAATCTTTTTTTTTTTGCTTTACTGTTAAAATTACTATAATTAATAATAAATAGAATAATATTTAACATCATGATTAAATGTTATGCACTCAAACAAATAACAAAATAAATGTCATTCACAGTAAAACCAGTAACACACATTAATTTGGCCTGTTTGTATATATTTTCATATATTCACTAATTACAATAGATCCAAAAGAAGCCAGACCATCAAGCTTTACATGTCACATGGTCTGAGACGGAGTGGTTTGGAGTGACAGAAGATTCCCTTTGGAGGTGGGACTGTCTGTGTCCTGAGCGTCTCATGATGATGTGCTTTGAGAAACAGGCTCTTAAAGAAATAGTTCACCCAAAAATGAATTTGGTCTAGATGATGATAAGTTTGTTTCTTCATCAGGGGCTGGATTCACAAAACATTCTTAAAACAAAACTTAAGAAGAATTCAAATTTTTGAAAAGATTCTTCTTCAAAGTCATTGTAAATAACTTAAAGTTAGGATAGCCTCAGACTTGTCTTAAATCCCAGATGGTAAGGATGACTTAATTACTTTATTGTGTTATTTCAAATAGATTTTTGATTTAAGTATTACATCAACACTAGATGCATCTAATACATAGGTGATAGGACTATTAATAGGGAAGTGCAAGAGTTTTCTGAAGTGACACCAATGACTGATAATCAGTAGCGACTGTAAATTTAGGTGGGGCAGATTCTGGGTCATAGCGCTAGTTTATATTAAATTCAGTTTATAGTCTAATCGCTGAACACATGCACACACTTTTAGCAGAGATCTAATGTCCTTGCGTTATTCAGCCTGTGGGCAGCATGCTAATGTTGATTGACAGCCTCGAAGTACACACACATAGAATACTATAGAATTATTGCCTTATTGTCTCCAAGTGTTGATTTACAGTGTTACATATTCTCCGGAAGTCAGGAAACAAATATCATGTCTCATCTCAAAACAAACACAACAGAACTATATAAAGGCTTTTCACGTGAGCACATTTAAACTACAGGATTAAAACTTAATTTAATGGGGTCATCGGATGCTAAGTTTTTACATGTTACTTGAACATGAATGTGTGTCAGCAGTGTGTGTACACAAACACCCTGTAATGATAAAAATCCACCCAGTGGTTTTTATTTCGTCTGTAAAAATAATTTCCCCTTTTTCAAATCAAGCCCTTCTCAGCATCTTGTCTGTGTGGCGTCACACCCACAGAGGCCGCTCCCATGATAGATTGATTGACTGGCCGGTAATGTGAAAGCTAATGTAAAAATAGGCAGGCAGTCTCAAAATGGCTCTCAATTAGAGCGTGCTGCAGTTCCACTCTTCACCACAGATTCACATTGTAAAAGCAGGACTGCCCCAGTTAGTATCATTTTACGTGCTTGCCAAAGTGTGCAATGAATTTTAATATATCCTGCGCACTTTGTCAAGAAAACCCCAAAAACACACACACACACACATATATATATGTATATGTTGCATATGTTGCAGAATGCTGAAAACATTTACAGTTTATTATTCATGCAGTTTATATAGAGGGTCTATGTTTTGGGTGAATATTTTTTTGGGGCTCTGTCCCACCTGCCCTTACAGGCAAGCCACGCCTGCTGATAATCCACAAGTAGTCCACACCACTCCAGTCCATCAGTTAACATCTAGAGAAGACAAAAGAAACAAATCCATCATTAAGACTATTTTAACTGAAAACCACTGCTTCCAGTCCATAATCCGTAACAACACTTCCACCAGTGCAAAAGTCCATCTCCTGTTGTCTCTCACATCAAAATCCAGCCACATATTTTTCTAGAGCTTTTTTGGACTGTTTTGGCTGTGAACGGTGCTTGATCTGTGCAGATGACTTATTTACTGAAGGAAACAAAATGAACAGAGGACTCATTTGATGGATTTGTTTGTTACAAACATGCAGCAAAAGTACATTTCTGGGTGAATTGTTCTTTTCAGTTAAAGAAAGGGTGCAGTTTACTCTTTCACCTGAACTGAAACTGATCCAGGCCACTTCATAGAAGTTTGCTTTCTGTCCAGAAGTCATGAGCGCACTGAGAACAACCCAACAACCAAAACATGTCTGTAGGCCTAACAGCAGTGGTGCTCTGACCTGTATGCACAGCATTCACACTGTCTGCCTCAGTTCAGTATAAACACTTTCTGAATCATTGAAGCCTTTCTGCTTTGTGAGAGCAAACAAATATCAAGCAAGGCAGGCTAATGCTGAGGAGCTGTGCCTGTGCAATTCAAGAAAATCAAGACTTCACATTGCTTATTTCAGTCAATCAAAACTGTGAATAATATGACATTCTCCATCACTGAAGCGTCACATGACTTCGGTCTTGTGTGAGTTCTGCACTCTGACTGCTCATTTCTCCCTCTCAGATCTTTACATATATTTCCTTTGTATCTAAATTCATTTTGATAGCAACTGTAGCTTTTTTCAAGACCTAGCTACCCCGTCAGTCGAGGTCTCCCATGGCAGATGTGGCGTCTCTTTGTAGCGCTGCTGTGGGGCTTCAGCTCTCACTGCTGATCACATGGTACGTTCACAAAGCCCACGCTGCTGCACAACACCAGGCCCAGATACACCGACACATCACACATTCACAGTGACAGAGCGCTAATGTGCAAACAGCTGCTGTTTAGGCAAAACATACAAAGAATCCGAACTCTAAATGTTTAAAACTAAGCAAAGCTGCTCCTGGTGGCAGACTACGTGTGCATGTAGTTGATTTATTACAGAGAATAAGTCACACTAGACCAAGCTCTCATCTGTCCCTCACTGCTGTGACAGATACAGAATATAGGCCTTTGAGCCCTTGAACTGAATGGGACTTTATAAATAATAAATCAAAGCAGATGGAGATGCAGAGAGTGGAGCCATTTAGTATTTCATCTTCTAGAGCAAAGCGGCAGCAGCAGTGTTTGGTTTGTATCACATGAAAGAGGGAATTTACTGTCTCTGCCATCACAGGTTCTGCACAAGTATTGTTTTGGAAGACATAGAAATGTCAGTATGTAGGATTCTTGTAATTGTCCTGTATTGTGAAAGGATGAAAAAAGGAACAGATTGGCAGGGTATCATTGATATTTGTCTCTCTTCTTAGGGGTTCAAGCGCGTAGCGCTGAAACCCTATTGTAATTGTTAGAATGGTCACGGATCAGTGATCTCCATGTAAAATTGATTGTGCAGACCAAACTAAGTCGTAGAGACTTCAAACTTGGAGCGATGGTAGTACTCACACCGCCTACAACGTGACCATGGCTCGACCAGTCGGCCTGACGGGGGCGCTGCAGAAATCGAAAGTATGAAATCGCTCATAACTCCTAAAGCGTCAGTTGCAGGCTAAAGTGTCTTATGTCTTATGTCGTTGGAATCCTTGGCTCACGCCTCAGATTCGATTGTGAGCCTGGTGAAATTTCCGGGCATTTTGGAAAGAGATATCTCCGCAAAACTCAGAACACTTATGTAAGAGCTCAATCTGAGGTCACAGTAAAATAAATAAATAAATTGTGGAGCTTGGCCACTTGGTGGCGCTGTAAGAGGGAAAAAACATAGAAATGGCTGTAACTGCACAACCATTTGTCCTATCAACATGAAAATGCGGTGTGTACAGTCTTGGTCTGAAGTGCCACAAGTGTCTTTAAGGACATTTGTGTATCTCAAAAAACATGGCTACTACTGGCCAGTGAAATTTGAGCACCTGTTACACAAGGTTAACGGAGGCCATACGCAACGAAACTCGGTGGACTGGTTCGACTCACAGCCCCAAAGGTGTGAGAGAAATTTGAAAGAAATCGGCCACTGTGGGGCAATATCGCATTTTTCAAAGGCACAAAGGATTGTACGTCATGCGTTTTTTGCACATAGCACGATAGTCCTATCATACGATAGACCTCACCATTCCGAACGACTTTGCCTCTAGAACCACTGCTGTCAATCAAATCTTTTGTTAAATGACTCAGAAAATGTAAAAAAAAAAAAAAAAAAAAACTACTTTTGCGAACTAGTCCTAGGTTTTTTGCTCAATCTGGAAAAAAAAAAAAAAAAAAAAAAAAACACTGCAACACAATTCTCTGGACTCTCTAGGTCAATACTTTTTTAAAAAGGTTGAAATTTACCCTTCAGGAACTATAACAGAGTCATTTAGAAAAGGTGCCTGCCTAAATTTACCCAAAATCCTGTTAAGCCTAAAGGAAAACTCAACACTGCTGAGCACATGCGACAGGTGATTCTAAACAAACATGTAAAGATTTAAGTGGATCAGACCACAGCTGGCACTATAACAGTCATAAATGTTAAAAAAAAAAAAATCATATTTCTATGGTTAATTACCTGGATTTGCCAAAAAATTATTTTTTAAATAATTTTAAATAATGTCTTTTTTATATGTGCTTAAATGCCTTAAAGTGCTTGAACCCCAGTAATCGCTGCTTGCAGCTATATATGTAGTTATTTATTTTTTATTGCAATGTGCTTTAAAAAAAAAAAAAATTCTTTCTTTCTTTCTTTCTTTCTTTATTTTCAGTTTGGCATATATAAAGATATATTAGACCTCATTATACTTTAAAAATTTTCACTCAAATACTAAATTTAAGTGTTTTTCACGATACATATCCTTCAAAGCAGCTTTACAGAAGTCTGTTTCTGCAATACAAATGAGTGATTTGTTATCAGAGATGGCTGTAACATTAAAGCAATGATTACATGATGTGATCATAATTACAATAAAGGGTAAATCTAGTGGTTTTGTATGTTGTTTCAGAGTTGGCTTTGTCTCTTCACATGTGTTGTGGTCATCTGAAATCTTCCTAATGGTTTACTGGCTTTGAATGTGTCCCACATTACAGTGTTTTTGATCTCTAAAATATGATGCTCTTTCATATCGCTCTGTATCAGTCTAATCTAATGTCTGTATGAGAGATCATGTGTAATACATTCAAGTAATACAATTTAATTAAATTGGCATGTTAAAGTTGCTTATGTTTTCTTCTTTTGTAGGGAAATGAGGCAAGTTATCCCCTGGAAATGTGCTCGCATTGTAAGTATCATTACATTTATACTTATTTTACATGCAAAACTTGCTTTGCTCATTTTCTAAAATGCTGATCAAACCTAGATGGACTAAAAGTGTGATCACTCTTACCTGAATTGCTAGACGTGAAATAGATATGAATCAATCTAAATATGTTGAAGTAAAGCTCATCTCCAGAGATGCCGATGCTTATTTTTAGTTCTGAAACTTTTTAATTAGTTTTGCTTCTCTCTGATGTGTGCCAAAGTTTAATGCATGCAAAACTAAGCGAGAGATCAGAAGCATCTACGGTGGGCTAGGCAGTTTGACGTGATCCAGAGTTAGTTAATCTTTGTCAAATCTAACCATTGTTGTGCTGTATTAAAGATAACTCATGCAAATGACACACACTACTCAGGCACCAGATCTCTCACAGAAAGAAATGAGACACTAAGAGCCATAGTTGGGAACCGACGGCTCTGTGCACTTGAGCTCCAGCGTGGCTGTTAATGAGCTGTGAGGATCTGGCGCCCATGGGGCTTGACCCGACATCAGCACATGCTCACAGTCTTATGTCACTTAGCTCTGCTAAGACAGGGATTCATACTTTTTTTTTATACACCCAAACGACAACTGCGCCATATGTTGGCGCACGGCCCACGAGGCAATCTGTGCCGCTGACCATTCTCTATTTTGTAGCCTCAATCGAAAAATCTTTTTTTTTTTCACCTTTATTTTCTTGTTTTGCATTTGGTTTGGATCCACACACCTGCATTGTTTTTCTAAGTCCTGGTGTTCTGTGCTACTCTTTTTATCACATTTTTGATTCTAAGCCAAAATCTTACCGTGGTCAAGTTTCCATTGACTAGAAGAAAGTCTGCTATAGTGCACTTGGTTTTCAAAAAAAAAAAAAAAAAAGCACCATTTTCAAGTAATCTCTTCAACTCTTTATACTTGTATGATAGTTTAGAGTTAATTTTTGAGATCTGGCAGCTTGCTCATGCAAATGACCTACTTACAAGAGCGTATGTGGAGTAATGTGTGTCATGCTAGCATGTGGCAGAGGCCATAAGCATCTCAAACGTTCTGTGAGCACTCAAAATAAACCCCGGCCTGTGTGCTGGAGTCCCGTGTTGCTGGGGGTTTCCCTCAGGCCACTTATGGGGGCTTCTTATGACCTCATGGCTAAAAATAAGAGCTCTTCAGGTCTTGCCCAACAGTCATTAATAGGGTGATGTCAGGCTTTGGCCGTCAGTGAGGAGAGTAACGTTGATGGATCTGAAACAAGCTGTCGTACATGAAGAGAAGCTCAGTGCGCAGCACAAATCAGCGTTCAGACTTTATATATAAGTCCATCCAGCTGCGGTCTGCACATGATGAAACTGAGTTATTATTGAAGCTTGAGTATGAAATATATCACCTTTGGGAAAAACAAAACTTTGTAATGCTCATGAGTTAAACTTTTTTTAAATTTGAATTAATTTAGTTGTTTTTCATTTTATTTATTCAGTTTAAAAAACAAACTTGTGATGTGGGAAAAGAAAAAAAAAAAAAGTGCTTTACAACTTACAGTTCTTCCACTCTGGAAGTACATGACAGCTTATACAACCGTTTGTGGGAAAGTTATGAAATTTGTCTGACAGATACACTGTAATAACAAAAAACCACAATTTGTTGAGTCAACTTAAATAATTTGTTACCCTGCAGACTTAAAATTTTAAGTTCAGTCAACTCAAGTTGTACTAAGTGAACTAAGCGTACTAACTTAAATATTTGAGTTGCACTAAACAAATAATTGGGTTTGTTAAACTGGGCTTGTTACCCAGCTGCCTTCAAATTTTAAGTTGAACAAACTCAAATAGAATAAAGTTGTCACTTAGTACAACTTAACATTAAGTTGTCTAAACATTTTTGTGTTGACTGAACTTAAAATTTTAAAAATGGGGCAGGATGTATTTGTCTTTCCTCCTCCATTGCTGTTGCTGTTTTTTATTTTTTTTGTCCCGACAATATCATGTTATTATTATTATTATTATTATTATTATTGTATTAACTTGAAAATCAATTTTTGAAATTTGTGAATCAAAGCGAATCGCTGGCAGACTGAATCACGATTGATATGTGAGTCGATTTTTCCCCACCCCAGAAAGCACGCAAAATTGAACATGAGGCTGTATCTCTGCAATGCTTTGCCGTATTTTGACCAAACTTGGTACATGTCATCATAAGCATCACCTGAGGCTACTTGCAATGTTTTGGAATGGTGCCACCTTCTGGTCAAAATTTATAATGAAATTTCAAAAAGTGCTAATAGCCTTTGATTAATTTTGAATATTTTACTGAAACTGTTATTGATAGATTCTTTCGATCAGCGCAGTTTCTTAAAAATAAAAACTCCTAGACTGTTAGTTTGATTTTCACCAAAACTGGCTCAGATCATCTTCAGACCATGTTGGTAAAAAGTTATCAAAAGCTTTTTGATTGATAGGCCACCCCGTTCTCGAATAATGCATCAATGAAACTGATGTCAAGCTGATTCTGAGGCTGCAACTCTGTAGATCGACACTTTTTGTGTCATTGTCACCTCACACTGTCCACACCATAATAATTTGATAACAGCACCACCTATTGGTCAAAAGTGATAAGAAAATAAATGTGACTATATGCACTTAAACATATAAATATGACTATAATAATCTAAAAATGTCTTTAACCACTCATTGTTGCAGTTGGTCTGATGCTCCCAGACATGCTTAGATCCTTATTCTGCCTCTGTGATTGGCCCTTTAATTGCTGCTATAATTTAATTGCTATATATTTTATTTTTTTCTTCAGTGGCAGAAACCAGCTTACATATTCTTATATTCCTTGATGAGGACAGTTGTTGTGGTTTTTAATATTTTTTTAATGTTAATGGCTTTTTGGTACATGAAGTACGTATGTACAGCTGAAGGCAAATTTGCTCTCTCACATCAGACACTCAGTGAAGGTCACTGTACTAATGCATCGATAGTTTGACCTGCAGTCCTCACAATTACCTCAGCGGTTGTAATTGTGTTAATTATAACTGAGCTAATGCTGGTGATTCATCATCACCACTGATCTGAGTGCAGAGTTAATGGATCTGCACCTATTAATGTTATTAGCACCGTTGTTTTAGGTGTGTGCAGCACAGGTGCACACATATCATGTTCTTTATAATCCACACACCTGTAGTTGCCTGGCAACACTAGTCTGTTAAACTAGAATAACTAATGTAATCACGGGCGTGATTATGTCACAGCTGATACTAACATCCATCAGCGGTGATCCAATAGCAGCAAATCAGCATATTAGAAGGATCATGTGACACTAAAGACTGGTGTAACGATGCTGAAAATTCAGCTTTGATCACAGCAATCAATTACATTTTACAGTACATTCACACAGAAATTTTAAATTGTAATAACATTTCACAATATTACTCTACTTTTGATTAAATAAATGCAGCCTTAGTAACTTGTTTTAAAGCCATAAAAATCATAATTATATGTAGGGCTGAAACGATTCCTCGAGTAACTCTAGTAACTCGAATAATTCGACAATTTACTGTATTTTTATAAATTTACAATTTACTTCCATTTACTGTAACTACACATGGAACACTGCATTTCCCCACGGTCCATTATTACTGACGCACACTTATATGGTGGTTAGTTATGATGTCCCTAAGTTAGCTAGGTTTTGTGAAAGACTAAGTGTCATTTATGTTGATTAACGTATTTCTTTAAAATGAGCATTTCTTTCTGGCTGCTTTGTATATGTTTCTATGTAAGTACTGGTACTTCTGATTGGGCTGAGGCTGGAATTTAGCAAGTTTGAAGAGAAAAAGTATTTGATGGACGCGTGTCAGGAGCATTCACTCAGTATCATTATCTCATTTTTCACCGAGATGGCTTTTAGCTGGTTTTGCATCTGAACTCATCATCATATATATATATATATATATATATATATATTATTGATATATTTGAATTTGCATTTTGAACGTAATTTGGCATATAAGTGCATGAAATGGGTTTCATTTTCGTGGTTATTAATGTATGCAGTTTCAGCAATAAAAATGTTCCTTTTTGTAAAAAGAGACCTATCTTATTTTCTTGTTTATTTAGTATCGCTATTTAATAAAGAAAATGACTTCTTATCCGATTAATCAATGGAATAATCTGTGGAATACTCGATTACTAAAATAATCGTAGCTACAGCCCTAATTATATGTTTGTGTCAGTGATATTTTACAGTTTGCAGGGGTGTAAAGAGCGCTAGGTATGGCTGACCTGCTCACAGTTGGGGAGGCCGACTGAAGGGTCATGTGACTGAATCTGAAGGAGCTTATAGTTAGTGAGTTTGATATTCAAAGCTTAGCAGTGGTATTAAGCAGTAAGGTGGGATCCGCATGGCTCTTCGGTACAGTGCGATGGGCAAACCTCTGTGTGTAGTGACTCGTGTGATGCCAGCGGCAGCCAAGGATCCCGTCACGGGATGTGAGTGTGTCACACTTTATTCATTTGTCAGCGTTTGATGGTATTTGTAGCGTTGTTTGGCTGAAGCACAGATAGTGTCTGGATTGGGTAGATCTGCTGCTCAGACAGACGGGTGAACATGTGATACGTGTATAGGAGTGTTTGCTAATGTTGTCCATTTCTGTGTTTATTTTGTGTCTCTGGCGTTTTCTCTCTGTCCACGCCAGTCGATGCTGATGAGATTAAAAGGCTGGGAAAGAGGTTTAAGAAACTCGACCTAGATAACTCAGGATCCCTCAGCGTGGAGGAGTTCATGTCCTTGCCCGAGTTACAGCAGAATCCACTGGTGCAGAGAGTCATCGATATATTCGACACGGACGGCAACGGAGAGGTGGATTTCAAAGGTGAGGCAAGCGAGAAATCATTTGACTGCACCAGAAACCAAATGCATTGTTTATTTGAAAGTGGAAATCTTGCTTTTATTGCATCTAATGAAAACACGCAGGTCACATTTAACCCCAGAATCACCATTATTCTGTGACAGTAAATGAAGCCTGTTTTAGGATGACTTTGAATTGTGTTTCATGACAAATAAGCACATTTGATCTATTTTACATGATTTTCTGCATTCTCAAAGGTCAGACTCATTAGTACAGTAAAAAAAAAAAAAAAAAAATATGTGCATAAAGGCAGTTCAATAAATAATACCATGTACATATTAAATTTGTTTTTAATTTTTGTAAAGGAGACAAATTTTGCATTAAAATAAGAATTGGGATTATTTTTATTTTAGATTGTCATGAAATATCATGCTATGATGCAAAATTTTAACGTTTCTTTAAATAGGCTTAATTTTTTATTTATAATATGCTATTTTTGTTATGTAAAATGGGGCCTACACATGTTGATGAGTTTAGTGAAATTCATGTATGATGCCATGTAACTATTTGAATGCATTGCATATTGAATCTAAGAATTTGTCTTTATTGAATATTTTCTCTGAGAGCACCGCATGCAAACACATTATGTGTGTACAAACTCAAACTCAAGCTTGTAGCTGTGAAATACTTAAACAAATGAGCTTAAAGTAGCTCAGACCTGTTGCGTCACATCATGAAAAGAAGCCCTTTGTGTCGTTTTGCCAAGAACATTCACATTCTCTCACACTGACTCTGTCTTGATTAAAAGATCTCTTTTTTTTTTCAGAAGGGTGTTTATAGTTTACTAAAACAATTAAAATATATATATTGTCATTACCCGTTTTCATAAAAACCAAATTTGCTACGAAAATGACGAGAGAAAATACACCGATTGAAACTTGTACGCAGGACATAGGATCCTCGGTACCTAGATCCTAATATGTTGGTGTCGGGCCAAACCCATTATGGAGGCCAACACCTGATGACAGACACAATGTTTACTTCAAAGAAGAGCACCTGAATGGATACTTGGAACATGCTACGCTTCATCACAAAGCAGCCGGCTGTATCAGCTCTTTAAGGAAATTGAGCAACATCGATTGGACCTGCTGGGCATCCGATGGAAAGGGAATGGTGAAATGAAAAGCAATGGAAAAAAGATCCTGTATTTCTGCAGTGACAGCAAACACGTCCAAGGGGTTGGACTGATCCTCAGAAAACAAGCAATATTTGGATCATCATGGTCTGCTTTGCATTGGCCCTATATATGAACAACGGTCATTTAGGTTTATGCACCAACTGAGGAAGCAGATGACGCTGAAAAGGATGAGTTCTACAATGTGCTACAGTTCGTGAAGTACCGAGACATGACCTTAAAATCGTTATCGACTTTTTGCATCCTTGAAGCACCTCTCGGGCAGTGGTAAACGGTTGATGCCGTTTTGCATTTATAACAACCTCTGCATAAGAAATACATTTTTCCAACATAAGCCGATTCACAAGATGACATAGTGCTCCCTGAATGGGCATGTAATGAGATTGACCAAGTTTGCGTTAGTCGATGGTGGATGACTGTTCTACGGGACGTTCAGATCATTTTTTGGTCTGTATAAATCTCAAACTGTGGCACCATGATGGAAGGATCTGAAACTGTAAGACCATTTGCAATTGAGAAGCTTAAAGACCGAAACAGAACGAAGAATGGTTGAAAACTTCAGAGAGACATTAATTCAGCTGCTTCCCTTAAACAGCTTTGACTTTGATCAGGAGGAAGCTCAAGATGAGCTAGGTGTGGTACAAGATCATATCACAGCAGAAGTTTTCAAATCACCATTAAGATAAAGAAATCATTTATCTTGGATGAAATTTAGGTGGAAGCATGGTCGCCCCACTGTAGTAACAAAGTTCCCCACATTTCTCCACGACGAATGCAGGCAGCTGTTGACAAACACCTCAGAGAAGAACAGGGTGGCTTCCGGAACGGATGATCATGTAGCATCCAGATCTTTGCTTTATGTAATATCATTGAACAGTGCGTGGAGTTTAAACTGATGCTTTCCTTTAACTTCATCGACTTCAGAAAAGTCTTCAATAGTGTCCATTGTGAATGCTTAAGGAATATCTTACCAATTTGTTGCATGCCAAAGAAATTTTTATCTCTTTTCTAGTCTTTGTTCCAATTCAATTCCAGCTGCTAAGACAGATACAGGCCACACTGACTACATCACCATCGAGAGGAGCATCAAGGATGTATCTTGTTGCTATTTACGGTGTTTCTCAATTTTTGTCATGAGGAAGGCTATGGCAAGACCAAATGCAGGCATTGACTGGGATGGACAACTTTGTGGACGATATTGCCCTGCTCACTAAGAACGGTAACCACTTACAAAAATAACATCAAGCTTGCATGAAGAAGCAGCAAATGTTGGATCACGCATTAGTGGCACATGTCCATTCATATCGATGCCCAAGCTGACGTGCCAAAGATTAAGGTTGATGGATGTGTCATTGAGGAGGTTCATAGGTTTACATACCTTGGCAGCACTATTAGACAAGACACAGAGATAGATGTCTTGGCAGGATTGGCAAGGCATCAGCAGCAGGGCATTTGCAACAAATGTGCAAAAGCTGGACATCTATGTCAATCTTACTCAACGTGAAGCTCCACGTATATGCATCTGTCATCTTCCCAATGACAACTTATGCAGCAGAAACGTGGAAGACATCAGTTAGTATCTCTCACAGTGTAAATGTCCTCCATCAGCCCTATCTGTAAAGAATGTTGTGCATTCAATACTTCGACCACATTACCTATGAGGAAGTCCTGCGACAAAGCAAAATGCCAAGCTTAGTAGAATGATTACACATGGTCGCCTATGACTGGCTGGACACATTATAAAGTAGCCGCATCCCGAGGAAAGTGTTTCAGTGGGTCGGATGGCGTTGCAGGAGTCGACCATGACTGAGCTGGTGCCAAACCTTTGTCAATGATCTTTGTTCGAGAGCCCTGCACGGGACTGTTTTCTCGATCCTACTCCAGCCCGCTCCCACTGAATTTCTGACCAATACCACCCACTGCTGCAATGTATGTGTCCCGCTCCCGTGATTTTTCAGATTAGTTGCCATAACATTTCTCACTTTAATTTAGGTTAACTTTTAACAAGAATTAAAACTATATATAACAAAAATCACAGCACCACAACTGTGTGCTTGTTGATTTATTGGGTTAATAATCAGTTGTTTTTGTGTGTGTAGAGTTTATAGAGGGTGTCTCTCAGTTCAGTGTGAAGGGTGATAAGGAGCAGAAGCTGCGCTGTGAGTACAACACACTTCACCCCTGATCTCACATCTGACAACATCTCACTCTTAGTCATAATTTGCTGTTTTTTTTTCTGGATCCAGTCGCTTTTAGGATCTATGACATGGACAAGGACGGCTACATTTCCAATGGAGAGCTGTTCCAGGTGTTGAAGATGATGGTGGGCAACAATCTGAAGGACACTCAGCTGCAGCAGATAGTGGACAAGACCATCATCAACGCAGACAAGGACGGCGATGGGAGAATATCTTTCGAGGAATTCTGTGCTGTAAGACCATCTAAAAGAGCCCAAATAATGCCATTTTATTCTATGTAGAGATATTCACGCTTTTCTTGTTTCCGCCGTCAGGTTGTCGGAGGTCTTGATATACACAAGAAGATGGTGGTGGATGTGTGAGCGAGTCCATCTCCGGCAGATCCGCTTTCCTCTCCATCTCTGACGACCTGCTCAAGATATCCAGCAAATGCTCTCTGTGTGTTTCAATGGAAGTATTTAAGCCACTTTTGTCAAATAGAAGCCTTGTCAAGCCAGCGTGTAAGTGTTACTGAACTCCAGTCTGCTCGATAACCTGGTGTAGCACTTTATGGGCTTATGGACACCAAAAGAGCGTCTCAGCTCGAGAGGAAAGAGCATTGGCTTGTCCGTATTTATTTAGGTTTTTTTAATGCTTCTTTTTTAATATTTATTTTGTTTTCGTCTTTTTTAAAATATTAAGTATGATATAATAAGTATACGTAGGGTGTGACGTGCCAAGCAGAACATTCAGAACAAAGCGCTCACCACCATCCTGTGCAGAAGCTTGTTCGACTGCATGACGTAAAGATGCAATGTTGGCTTTCTTCTGTTACACTTTGTGATATACACTATTTCTATCATCTAGCATTTAACCATGTTTAATAACTGTTTTTGTATCAATCGTGATATAATGTTTATACTGTTGGAAAGTGCATCTCCAGCTTTGAAGCGTTGAGACAGTCCAGTAGAAAGTTACCATTGGTTTTCTTCACTAACACCAATATCTGTCGAAATGACAACCGCAGGTGGAACGGCACACGGCAATCACGAAATCCATTTGGACGCTAAAGTCACAACTACAATCAACATCTGCATGTCTTATCTGTAAGATGCTGCAGCAGGATCTCAGAACTTCGCTCTTTTATAAACTAATGTTGCTCAATGACTTTTAAATGGACATTTAACTAAAGTTTTCACTTTTGAAACAGTTGAAACTCTAACAAATCTGTATTGTGCCATCTTTCTTCCACTAGAATGACACCTGCCTTGATAGTTCAACAAGTGTGGCTTAAGTGTCCAAAGCATTTAGTGAGCGCCGTGTGTCTGGTCATCTATTACACATGAATTATTTTCACGTCTATCTTTTGTACCGCAGGAGATTTGTGTGCTTTGATAAACACATGACATCCACAGCTGATCAATACACGAGCTTTAAAGCATCTGAACGCTAGTAAAGATGGGCATAATCGAGTATAATCATTTCAACAAGACTAGAGCTTCAAATCGAAAACTCTTTGAGTGTTTACGTGCATGACAGAAGCAGCGTAACCAAATTCATCACCGGCCTTTTTCTGCTGATCTCAACATATCAATAATATACATCGGTAATATTGACGCATATGAGGCTTCTGCTGTGCTTGCTTTAACTAGTTCCTTTCTGCATGTTTAGTTTCACCTGTTCCAGTGGTTTACATTTAAGCTGTGAAATTTATATCCGATATCAGAAGAACCATTAAATGCATTACGTAAGTTGCCAAATTAGAAACAAACACACATTATTTTTCAGATTCACACCGGAGTTCAATCAAAGCAAATTCAGCTTACATCATTTGCCCTGTTGTTTTGTAAATACAGATCTTACTCGCGCTTTTTTCCGCAGCTTTTGGTGAATGAAACGGTGTCTCATACGTACGAAGGCACATGAAGCTCGTCAGTTATGGGATGTCTATTCTGCATGCTGCATCAAATGAAATATTATGGGATATATGGACTACTTGATACTGTATGAAACAATAAACATGTAAAACTTGACATCCACATGAGTCTCATTTCCATTGATGAAGTGTTTATTATCTGAAGGTCCACTGTTTGAGGAGTCAGCCGTCCACCGGTGCTCACATCAGTCACCGTATCATTCATACACACATTCAGGCCAATATGGCACTAATCATGTAAATTATTATTTCTGCATCAGTCCATGAGTTGTACGTTTCTTCATGTGTTAAAACCTCTCTGCTGCACGGCTCGCCACCGCCCGGATGTTGCCATATACCTTTGATGGAGGACTTCCTGAAAAGTTACATGAAGCAGAAATACTTTCTGTTATTATGATATATATATATATATATTTTTTTTTTTTTTCATTCAGATGCATATATTAGTAGTTTCAT
Organism: Labeo rohita; assembly: GCF_022985175.1. Lineage (NCBI taxonomy): Eukaryota > Metazoa > Chordata > Actinopteri > Cypriniformes > Cyprinidae > Labeo > Labeo rohita. The sequence continues at coordinate 1,292,853 of NC_066881.1, read as the reverse complement.
TTTCACTAACCGAGAATGAGGTTGCATATTGCTGTTCGAGCCATTTTGATATTCTGGAAAGATCCCAAAATGTGAACCTTCCTGTATAAAAAAAATAAATCAAAACAAAAGAATCAGCTCTGCATTCAGTCGTAAAGTGCACATATATGAGCCACTCTACCAAAAAAAAAACCAAAGTATTCAAATCTAAGATGTTTACTAAGATCATTTTATTATCTATTGAAACCCACAATAACATTTAAAATATCAGTAAGCTTAATATATATAAAATCATAATTTATTGGGTACTTTCAATTGGGAGGTGGTATTCCCCAACCCTAGCCCCTACATTTAAACTTATTTTTATTTATTTATTTTTGCATTTTATTCCATTGTTGTTTTCCAAAAAAAAAAAAAAAAAAAAAAAAAAAGTCTTTTTGATTTTTTTCGCTACCAAAACAGTCTGTTTTATTCCATTGGCTTTTATGAGTTATTCCATAACATTTAGTTTTCTATACCACTGTTCAGAATTGTGCTGGCTAACTATGTGCTGATTTGAATCTTTGAGCTACAGTAGGTTCATAAGTATCTAAAATTGTCACAGCTGAAACATTCACCAAAAGTTTCAGCAGTGACATCTTTGGTTTTTTGGGTGTTATCCCATAAAATTGTCACTACTATGACAGTGACGCCCAAACATATCATTGTTTTGGTAGTGACAAATGGGAACGCATAATCCTTTATTTTGGGAAAATAAACAATTTTTGTCCAGTTGTGCAAATTTTTTGTATTTTCATTTGGTTTTGTAGTGTTTTAGTATGCATGTGATGTGGTGTGGTTGCTACCAAAGTATTACTGTCACTACCGAAACATGGGATGTTTTGTCAAAAACAGTTATGATGGTGTTTGGTTCAATGTATGGTCAATCTAATGAATCCTTAGCTTTAAAATCAGTATTATCAACTTTTTTCCTTTTTACAAAGAAAAACTGGATAAAAAAAAAATAAATACAACAAATCTCATAAATCACACTTGAAATAGATGTAAGTCAATATAACCCTTCTATTTAAATTATTATCACTGTGTTTTGGTAGTGACAAATTTTGGTAAATGACAAATGTTCCAAAAATTTAATATGAGAATTGACTGCACAGTTAAAATGTGTACACTGGATATTAAACAATTTGCATACAGTACATACAAAATTTGACTTTGAATCAATTCTGTAGAATGGCCCATATATAACTTAACTTGTAGCTTGTTAGCGTTGTGTTGGTTCTGTTGCATTTATATATTTTTAATTGAAAAAACACACGTAATGACACTTTTTGAAAATTGAAGGCCAAATAAAAAGTCCATTAAAATATTGTAATATGTAAAAAAAAAAAAAAAAAAACTGTATTGTGAAAATTTGCCATATTCTCAGCCCAAATTCAATGTTAAGAATTCAAATTCAGAAAACAAAGATTCAAAAGAATAGAAAATGCATTTTGAGTGCACTCACGTGTCTGCGAGCACAATCCTGGTTTTTGTCACATTCTCAATGGTGAACTTGGTTTTTCCTCCTTTCCCCGCTATCCTGCCTACGGCTCTGCATAAGTGATCTCCTTTCAGTGGTTTGACTGCAAACACGCACAAAATTCAGCAACTGGACAAAACTCACTCTTGTGAAGTAACTGTGGTTAAAGACTCACCGTCTGTGACTTCAAATGTTTCCAGAAACAGCTCGTCTAATCTGATCAGAGCAAGAGCATCCTGTGGATTGACATACCATAAAACACCTTTATGACGTTATTGCACTGTCTGTGAATAAGACAACCATTTAATAATAATAATAATTCTGTTTTTTGAAGACATTCAATATATCTTTACATTTACACACACTAACTTATAAAAGCTTGGGATTACTATTTTGGGGAATACTTTTATTCATCAAAAATATACATTAAAATGATCAAAAGCAACAAGTTATTATTAAATTTTAGCATACATTCACATAGAAAACAACTATTTTAGATTTTACAGTTTCCATTTTCATTGTATTTTTTTTTAAATAAATAAATGAATCTCTGTTGAGCACCAGCCAGAGGCATCAGCCAATAATTAGAGGAACCATCATCTAAATCCAAAATTGTAGTCTAGCATTTTTGAGTGTTAAGAAACAAATTGAATAAGCATTTACAACTTATTTGTTAAAGTGCCAGTAAGAACTGATCACAAAATCAAGTCTGCAACTGATAATTAAATCAGCTTTTACAACATCTGTCTTAATGCTTTTAATACTCGCAAGCGTTTTGAAACCACATTCAATGACAGGATCTTCTGGAAATGTAATGGCAAAACGTACACACACATGAATACTCAACCTATCACGGTTGAGAAATAACCTCAGTCACACTCACCTCCACCTGAAAGCCTAAAACAAACGCTTTCACGAAGTCCGCAGCTCTGGCGAGAGCGCTGATGTCTTTTGTGTCTTTGCATGTCTACAAAAGAACAGCACTTCATTTGAACTGCACTTCATTTGCCAGAAATGATTAGACTTTACTTCAGATGATAATTTCCCACTAATAACATAACCAGCACTTACTCTAATCTCCACATTTCTGCTCTTGAGATTGAATCGCACTTGGAGCTGCAGATGTTCTACGATGGGCGTGTAAATCTTCATCCAGTTTTCTTTCAGAGGAGTGTAACGGTGAGAAGGAACAGGAACCTTCCTCATTTCAACTGTGCCTCCCTGAAACAAACAACACCACTTTCATTTATGAGCTTCACTGCCTTTATTGAAAGGACACTAAACATCAGACAGGAAAACAAGGACAGAAAGAGAGAGAGAGAGAGAGAGAGAGAGAGAGAGACTCAGTATGGGCTTAGATTTAACAATCACAAGACATTTGGGTCCATTTTGTTATAGAAGAGATTATCCAGTTTTACAGTAATATTTATTAGAGTAATATAGAGTGTTTTCACAACACATCGTCAAACAGCAATATTGGCGACACTGAACGTAAACAATGCAACAGAACCGGATGAAACTCATATTTTGCTGATTATTGCTGCTGAAAATGGTCAATTATCATCATGTTTTGGGCTGTACTAATTAGTCCAACCAGGAACATTTGGAGTACTATAGACTGCCAAATGTTACAACAAATCAAGGAGAAGAATGCAAAAAAACTAAAGGTGTTTGTGGTTGGCCAAACTGAACCAGGATTTCCTGGACAAGAATTTTAACAACATTCATGTTTGTTCTTGTAATTTCCAGTCAGGTAGGTTAAATATTAGGCCAGTATCTTAATACTGCTCGTAACTATCTTTACCACCTATTAACTTTAGTTTGTCAAAATATTGCGCCCTTTCCTGCTTACCAAGTCCTTCTCTATTGATTTAGCAGCTTCAGCACGTTTTTTTGTACTTTAGACAGCATAAATTAGTGGAAAAACGTATTCAGTAGTACATTAATCGTGCAATCGATGTTGTTGTTTACATCCGAGTATCGCCAATATGGCCACACATTTGGGTAACTGAAGTGCAAACCCTCAGTTGATGTTGTTTTCATGTTGTTTTTTAGAAATAAATCCAAAATAAATCTAATAAATGGGTTCCATAACTTTGGACTCAATTGATATTTGGGTTACTGGTAATTACATGTTCTTATAAAATGCATATAACAATATAATAGATTTCTCCTCTACACATAAATCTATAGAGAGAGATATTTTGCATCACTGTTTTTGATGTGTCACTGTGTAATTTTACATTTCGAAGAATTTTATTAATTAAAAAGAGATGAATGCAGTAATAACATGGTACAGAACTTTTTTCCACTTCACTCGTTACTGAAAAGTTGCTGATCAATGTTTTTAGCAGAAAAATTTTAATGTACATTACGAGGGTTAAAGAGTGAGTTTTTGACTCGAGAATCGCTTTGTTTGAGAACCGATGCAAACGGACTTGTTAGAAAATCGTTTCTAACCGCTTCGAACGTTTCATTAAAAAGACCGGACTCAAAATAAGATCCATAGACACTTGTGAAGAGAGTTCCCCGTGTATTTCTCCAGTTAAAGCTCCTGCACAGATTGTAATAGTGTACGCAGAGCGCTGGACAAGAACAGTTACCGTGAGCAGGTCTCCTGATAAGGCCGGGAACTGCGGTCTCTTGGCCGCTACTGTCTCCTCAGTCTGCATGTCCACTTCAGCCGCGTCCCGCTTCCGTTTATTGCTCTTCTTTGACTTGACTTTCTGAAATGTGTCCGTATTTCCATCACAGTCCATAGTAGCGCTCACCTCCGCTGGCGTGTTTGATTCTGACTCCATCGTGAAAAGAGATTTTAAATACTACAGTTCAGCAGAGATGTTTACCACGAACATGTGGCTTCTGCCATGTTACAGAAAGGACCTTATTGCTGCCCAATCAGTGCCAAATGCTACTGCGCATTAAACGAATTACGTGTTTCCAGGTTAGCTGCCAAATTATTTTAAATTGAATAATCTTGTTTAAAAATATAAAATAAACTATTATTATAGTCTATATGCATGGTAAAGATTAGCCGTTCATTTTGGTCAGGCTAGGAGTAGGCCAGCTATGTGTTGTGGGAGGGTCCTTATCGCAAAAGGAAACCCACGAGCGCACTGTTCGAGCAGCACTACTGACATCTCCTGTGTTCTGCCCAAACTGACTGAAAGTCTTCTGCTTTTCAGTTAAACGCTAAGCAACATGTCATCAACGCTCGAGAAGCCACAAATCATCGCGCACATCCAGAAGAGTCTGAACTACACGGTGTTTGACAGCAGATGGATTCCCTGCAGCGCCAAGTTCGTTTGTATGGGAAACTTCGCCAGAGGAACAGGAGTCATGCAGATCTATGAGATCCAGCACGGAGAGCTGCAGCTGGTCAAAGAGGTGTGATTTGTTTAGCTGGACAGCAAACATGCGAAGGCTGGGCCACATTTATTAGCAAAGGCAGATTAGCCTCTTTCTAGAAATCTCCTAACACCTGGTTGTCATGGCAACAGCAAAGCGGTTTGTTTATACGGGCCTCATCCCAGCCATGATAAATAATAAACGATTTTTTAGAATTGCTTTTAAAATGCAGTTTTTATGAACGCCTTCAGAGACAAATAACATTTCTTAAACTTAGTTTAACTGACGAGTTCGAACTTGGAGGCTATTTTTGACAGCAAATAACTTTTTTATTGTCATTTTTTAGCAGTTGTACGATGCAAATAGTCAATATCGTGACTACAATTTACGTGAAACTATTTCCATGGTTGTTAAGTCAGCCCTGCGGTGTGTTGTCGTGTTTGTCTTGTGTATTATAAATATATGCTTTATGAGCATGCCTTTTTTTGTACTTTGTTCCAGATAGAAAAAGCCAAGCCAATCAAATGCGGGACATTTGGAGCCACATCTCTCCAGCAGAGGCATCTGGCCACGGGGGACTTTGACGGCAGTCTTAACGTTTGGTATTATAATGTTTGGTTGTTTTGTGGTTTTCGTCCATATTTCAGGCCGTGGCGGCTTGCAGTGATGTGCGATCTGAGATGGAAGCTTTGCTTTGCAGGAATCTGGAGGTGCCGGAGTGCCCGGTGTACTCGGTAAAAGCGCACAAGGAGATCATAAACAGCATCGATGGAGTGGGAGGACTGGGCATCGGTGACGGGGCCCCTGAGATCGTCACTGGCAGCAGAGATGGTGACTAGACTTACTTTGCAAATCACTTTTGAAAACAGGACAAATTTGGAAAGTTCATTTATAATGAAACAAGTTTTGTTTGTTTTCATCTGATAATGCCATGTGATAATCGCCTGTGTGGTTTTATTACCAGGCACAGTCAAGGTGTGGGACTCCAGACAAAAAGACACACCTGTGGTGAACATGGAGCCCGTGGAGGGAGAAACCAAAAGAGACTGCTGGACTGTTGCTTTTGGTGGGTGTTTGTGTGACTCATATTGTAGGTGTCCCATTAAAACTTAGGAATAGAGGTTTTGATGGATTACTCTCATTCTGAGTTCTCATGGTCATGCAAAACCTGAAAATATCATGAGGGCTTTTCACACTGTGCTTAACCCCAGGTTATTGTTGTTCTAATGCGTCTTTCCTTTATAGTCTGAAAAGTCCATTCAAGAGCCGTTATGTAAACGGGTCGAGTGCTACATTCATCCAATCAATGACACTGACACAGCAAACATGCAAATAAGAATGTTAACCCAGGGTTTGTATAGTCAGAACCGTCTGTAACTTTTCATAACTTACAAAATGGATACAATAAGTGAAAACATTGTGAATCCGTTTTCCAAACTGTGTTTTTGGCTTATCCTGAATAACTACGGTACACTTATAATACATTTTTTTTTATATTAAGACTGGTTTTAGACTGGTTCTGGTAGGAACCGCTGCAGAGTACAAATGTCATTTGTTTGAAATGACACTGCAGAGTGTCATTTCAAACAAAAACTGTCTGTGCTTTCTAAAGCTAGAAATACAAGCATGTTTTTATCTCCAGGTCACGCTTTCAATGACCAGGACCGCTGTGTGTGTGCTGGATATGACAATGGTGACATCAAGTTATTTGATCTCAGAAATATGTCTTTACGATGGGAGACAAACATCAAAAATGGGGTAAGTGGGTAAGACGTATTTAATTTTAGATGTGCTTTGATTAGGGATGTAATGATTCATTCATCTCATATTGCGATATGATTGATGATACTGATTTCACTGTACAAGTTCTCAAACTTTTTTTTTGACGAATTATTATAAAAAAAAAGGTGTCCTTTTATTATTTCTCTGACAAAATGCTGCTCGTTTCTCCGTGAAATTTAAATATGTCAAAAAAAACTAAACTAAATTGAATTTTTAAAATAAATCCCAAATCAAATAAATAAATAATTCAAATAACCATTTTTTTTCTCTCTCTCATACAAACAAAGAAATGCTCTGTCTGTGGATCAAAACCTTTCATTAAAGTTGTTCTAAAACCAAAACAATACCCATTCTTGTCTTAGGACAACTTTGAACCTTTTGTTAATCCACTTCAAATTTTGACTACTATATTAAAATTAGATGCAACCTGTCGGCGCCGATGGCCTTGTGGGCAGCTCACTGACGTGTGGCGCCGTTGCGCCCTGGGCATCCCAAGTTCGAGTCCTGGCTCGTGGACCTTTCCCTATCCCACCCCCCTCTTTCTCTCCCACTTCGTTTCCTGTCATTGCTGTACTGTCCTGTCAAAATAAAGGTGAAAATGCCAAAAATAAATCTTTGCATCTAAAAAAATTAGATGCAACCACTGTATTTTAATCACAATCCAAACAAAGATGCTGCATACATTCAGCATGAGTAGTTTCTGATTTAAATTAGATTGTATAATTTCAAAATCTGAAGGAAAAACGGAATGCTCTGACTACTTTTGTAAAACTATATAACATAAAACATCTGAACGAAACAGCAGGCGAGCTGAATGAGACACAAGGTGGCGCTTATGGAACAGCAGCAACACTTACCACTGTAAACAAAGCAACACTACACTTATTAACACTACTTTAATATGTTATACAGAGACAAGATGAAAAGTAGATGCTATCTGAACTTTGCTAAAGACAGTCCGTTCCCCTCAGGGATACATTCAGGGGATAGTTCACCCAAAAATGAAAATTCTGTCATTAATTACTGACCATCATGTTGTTCCAAACCCGTAAGACTTTCGTTCTTCTTCAGAACACAAATTAAGATTAATTAAAATAAATTAATTAATTTTGGTGAAATCCAAAAGCTTTCTAACCTTGCAAAGACAGCAACAGTACGACGATATTCCAGGCCCAGAAAGATAGTAAGGACAACGATAAAATAGTCCATATGACATTAGTGGTTCAAACATAATTGTATGAAGTTTCTTTATGAAGAATACTTTTTGTGTGCATAGAAATTCAACAATTTCTTCTCTTCCCTGTCAGTCTTCGATGCCCATTTGTACAGTAGTAGAACCCAGATGTGCCACGGCTTGTTTGCAAGGAAGAAGCACACATGCACTGAAAAAATCACAAAAGTACAAAACAACTTTTCAACAATTATTCAACAATTTCTTCTCTTCCATGTCAGTTTTTGATGCACGCTCACAAGAATAGCACGACGCATATGTGTGCATTCCTCTGCTTGCAAACGAGGTGCAGCACATGCGTGTTCTATGTCAGACTGCTGACTCCTGTGTCACACGTATACGACTAACAAGGAATAGAAGAAATGAATGAATAAAGTTATTTTTGTTTTCTTTGTGCACAAAAAGTATTCTCGTAGCTTCATAAAATTAGGGTTGAACCACTGATGTCACACTGACTATTTTAACAATGTCCTTACTACCTTTCTGGGCCTTAAACGTGTTAGTTGCGTTGCTGTCTGTCATAATTAGAGTTCTGAAGATAAGTGAAGGTCTTGCAGGTTTGTAACGACATAAAGGTGAGTAATTAATAACAATTTTTGGTTGAATTATCCCTTTCATATAAACCCCCACCCCCAGTTGTATCACGATTTGTTTAACATCTCAACTGACTTGAATCATCACATATTTTCATCGATTTTCAGCTGGCTTGGGGTGCATCGTTACATCCCTTGCTTTGATTTCTGCATGTTGCTTCTTCAAAACTATTTCAGTGTACGTTATTAAACACTCCCGACATCTAATCAGTGCTGTCTAGCTGCCTGTGTGGACAGTGAGTGTTCACTAACCACAGACACACTAGCTGTGTCCTCAAGTACACTTCAGATACAGCAACATCAAAATAACATCTGATCAGTGTCATTTAGTCATTCACTCCCATCTGAAATGCATTTGTACAACATTGGCTGTGTATAAATATGGTTAAAAATAAAGTATGGTTTAAATTAGAAGACTGTAAATGTAACAAAATGGCTTTGAAGTAACCATCAGATATGATTTAAATTTCAGATGGCCAGCGATTGTAAAGTGGCTAAGCAGCACATCAGGAATAGAAACAGGGTTTCCACTAAGTGAATTCACGTCACGATGCAGCGGGGGCGTCCGGTGTTGAGAGCTGCTTCATTATAGTGGGAGCAATCCAGTTTTGAGTACATGTAGTGTAATGGGTAAAAACTTCTGTGCTTTTTTTTTGTTTGTGTGTCTTTGGCAGGTGTGCTCTGTTGAATTTGACAGAAAAGACATCAACATGAACAAACTAGTGGCAACATCTTTAGAGGGCAAGTTTCACGTGTTTGACATGAGGACCCAGCACCCCACCAAAGGCTTCGCTTCAGTGTCTGAAAAGGTATGCAGGACTCAGAATGCTAGCAGTAATTGAAGGGAAAGGTACAGTTGAGGTCAAAAGTTTACATACACCTTGCAGAATCTGCAAAATGTTAATTATTTTACCAAAATAAGAGGGATCATTCAAAATGCATTTTATTTTTTATTTTGTACTGACCTGAATAAGATATTTCACATTAAAGAAGTTTACGTGTAGTCCACAGGAGAAAATAGTAGTTGAATTTATAAAAATGACCCTGTTCAAAAGTTCACACTTCATTCTTAATGCTGTGTTGTTGTATTGATCCACAGATGTGTTTTTTTTGTTTAGTGATTTAGTCAGTTTTGTTCGTTAGTCCCTTGTTTGTCCTGAACAGTTAAACTGCCCGTTGTTCTTCAGAAAAATCCTTTAAGTCCCAGAAATTCTTTAGGTTTTTTTATTTGAACCCTTCCCAACAATGACTGATTTTGAGATCCATGTTTTCACACTGAGGACAATTGAGGGGACTAGTCAACACTTGAAGTGGATCAAAACCTTTCATCAAAGTTGTCCTAAAACCAAAACAATATCTGTTCTTGTCTTAGAACAACTTTGATGAACATTGATCCACTTCAGATGTTAACTACTGTATGTAAACTTTTGACTTCAGCTGTATGTAAATGTTTTTTAATTAATTATTTTTTTTTATATATATGCAGAATGACAATGACAGTTTCATTTGCCCTTATGCAGTTACAATAAATTGGGAAAAGCAGCATAAAAGTTTAAGCTTTGTGCACTGTATTAATTCTTCTGAAGCCATATGATAACTATAAGGTTGCAAACCAGTATATGATAACAAATATTCAAAATCTATAAAGAGGGATTTTCACTGAATAATGATTTAAATTCCTTTCTGTTCATCACACAAAGACTTCAGAAGACTTAGTTTGTAGTGCATGAATCATGAGACACTGTTATGCTGCCTCAATAGTGCCTTTGCATCCTATATCTTTGTTTTGCACTTTTACTGTCAAAAATGTTACTCTTAATACTACTCTTATGAGAGTGTTTAGCATTTGCTTTCTGTGTTTCAGGCTCACAAGTCTACAGTTTGGCAAGTGAGGCATTTGCCACAAAACCGTGACATCTTCATGACAGCCGGTGGAGCTGGTAATTTGCATCTATGGAAATAGTAAGTGATTTCTTTGAGATAATATTATTAACATCTTTATTATAATATTATTATTATCATCATATTCTTACTGTGCCATTTTTGATCGATCATTGTTTCTCTGTTGTTTCAGCGAGTATCCGGCCCAGAGGACTAAAAAGGGTGCCGATGATGTAGACATGGGCGTCGCTGGGTCTGTGAATCTTCTGCAGAACGTCACTCTATCCACACAACCCATTTCCAGTCTAGACTGGAGCCCAGACAAACAGGGCCTCTGCGTTTGCTCTTCATTTGACCAGTCTGTACGAGTTCTCATTGTGACCAAACTCAACACAGTCTGACTTAACTTGCGTTAACATCTCTACTATTATTCCCAGACAAATTGGAATATTTGTTTACATGCCACATGCTACATCTTAAGCTTGTATGTGCAATGATACTTGAGTTTGTTTGTTTTTTTAAGAAAACAATTGTTATAATTCTTTGAGATATTAACCGGTGTTTTTATGCACAATGTGTGAAGGCCTATAACACCATGGTGAAGTTATTTTACAAAAAAAAAAATCTAATCAGAAATATACATTTTGTCTTTGCAATCTTTTTTCAAGCTATAACAATTTGCTCTTCCTCTCTTTCTGTAATGCTGACTTTTCAACATCCAGTCAGTTCTCTGTTGTCCCACCTGACTTTGTTTCTTGATGAGTATCCTGTTTCACACTGACTAAAAATACATGCCAGACAATGCCAGAATGGGTTTAGACCAAAACATCTGTTTATGGTGGATTTAAAAAGGCATATAAAGGACAGTCCCACACTAAGGAGATCATATCCAGCACTTGAATCTGAAGAAGTCTTGCAGCTCCTCATTGTCCACTGATTTGTCATGAATTCCAGCATAAACTCTCCTCAGAAGACTGGTCATGAACTTCCCTTCAAGTGCTTCAATATATTTTTCAAGGCATCCTTTCAAATACAAAAGCAGAATGTTTTCATTTCAGCACTAACATTACTCAGTTTGTGGCAAAAAAATTCTCTGAGAGTTGATCTCATACATAAAAAGATAGATGGATAGATCTCAAAATCTCAGAAACATACCAAGCCCCATGACTTTCCCATGTGCGATCAGGTTGGGCAGTAGCTGAGGATGCTCATACAGTTCATGTTTCATCAGAATATGCACAATCTCTCCTGTTATGAAAGCATCATCAAAGGTTTGTTCACATACAGGCTTCAGTGGGAATCGACTGTAAACGTCCACAGCAGCCAGAGGATCATCCTTCAACAGCAGATTGGCCAGCTCAATGTACGCATCATGCACCTAAAACACATAATAGTAGTGAAATTGACCATTATGGTGTGAAACTGGTGTCTAATCAAGTTTGCATTAAGGGACTTTCACCTCTGGTGCCACGTCAATGACCTCCCGGTAAAAATGACATGCTTGTTTCTGTGAGTCGGCGTTTCGCGCCAGAGCTCTGGCTAAGCCAAGCCGAGGCAAATAGGACTTCTCATTCAGAGCTGTTGAGACTGTGCTGTCATTGTCCTGCTTGCCAACCTCCACTGAGAAGAATAGTGATTGTCATAATATGACTTCATATCAGAAAACAATACAGGCTGTCATGTTTTTAGCCATTTAGGTTGAGTCTAGAGTCTGAGCAAACCTGCTGAAGTCACTGGTTTATCTTGAAGAGGGCTGTGCTCCTGCCTAGATTTACAAGGAGATGTTTGAGCTTTAATGCTCGATTTGCCTGCTGTCTTTCCAGCTCCATCACTCTTGGCAACCAAATGCCATCCTGTCCTGCCTCTGAATGAGACAGATATCAAAGTACCAATCATTTGTGAATAAGAGAACCACTAGTTGTAAAGGTACAAGAAGCTGTGCTGTATGTGTATGTAACAGCATACAGCTTTCTTTCTTCAGTCGTAAACAAATTATGTTTTATGTAAATACAATTGAAATACTTTTTAATCTCAAACGCTCGTCTTGTCTTACTCTGCCTGAACTCTGTGTATTCTGGTTCAAGACAGTTAGGGTATGTCGAAAAATAGTGTTGGGTTCGAGTCCACCTAAGTCGAGTCAGAGTCGAGTGCGAGTCTTTAACCAATTGAGTCTGAGACGAGTCCGAGTCCAAAATGGACCGAGTCGGACTCAAGTCCGAGTCCCAAAGGGCCGAGTCCGAGTCGAGTCCGTCCGAGTCCAAGGAAACACTACTGTTTGTCAGTATCTTAACATTGTTTTAACCCAGGAGTGCCCAAACTCGGTCCTGGAGGGAGGTGTCCTGCAGATTTTAGCTCCAGCCCCAATTAAACACACCTGAACCAGCTAATCAGGCTTATACTAGGCATACTAGAAACCCCCTGCAGGTGTGTTGAGGCAAGTTGGAGCTAAACCAAGGACCAGGACCGAGTTTGGGCACCCCTGTTTTTAATCTTTACAACTAGAAAAACGCAGTGTCAGTTGAAATGTAAGAAAAGCAAACCTCTAGTGGATCTTGCCATTTTGATTTTTGATTTCACAACATCTCATAATTAGTGTCCATACTCTGCTTAGCAAATTTAAAGTCATGCAACAGAAGTTATGGCTGACCTATGTAATGTGACATATTTTAGAGTGAAACAGGTTTTAGAATGTCAAAAATTATAGGGCAAGACTTGACTTTATTCATTGATGTAGTAAATGTATAAATTCAAGGGTGGGGGTAAAGGAGTAGGTATCTTGGTAAATGGGACCTTAAGAGCAGAAAATGCACCTCTTTTATTTCTGATTGTGGCTGTGTGTGTTTTGGGTTGTATATGATTTTTTTTTTTTTTTTTTTTTCTTGAATGAAAATGAGGTTGTGAGGGATAAACCTAGTCAATGGCCCTACCTATACTTTCCATAAGTCACAGCAAACTCACACCTGTTTTATTTTTAAATGCATTTATAGTTACATTAATTACAATAAATTACATTATATAAGGAATAATTGATGATGAGCCACTTAATTATTAGAAAATCATGCACACCCAAGGTGGTTTTAGACCCATAAAAACTGTTGCTGCAAAGACGTTAGAAAAATTATTTTTCTTTCAAGCTAGAAACTGCCACCATTTTTAAATAATAATAATTTCAATACAGAAAAAAACTAATCAACTAATGTAAGTAAAACATTCTCAAGCTCAAGGCAAATAAACACTCTTGAGCACTCTTAAAGTATTACCTACAATCAAAAGTATTAATACATATATTAATCAAAAATACAAATGAAATAATATTTTTTAAAATAGAATCTTTTTTAAAATAGAATTGTAGGTTTTTTTTTTTTATGTAGGTCTATATAAAGGCTATTACAGAAATAGACTACAGACATTTCATGAAGTAATAAATGTTAAAATAAAACACTGCAAAATCTTCACTGTATACATTAAAGATAATTCTTATTACAGTTAATAAGTGATTCAGTCAAGAACAGTGAGTGATTTTCTCTTTTTCTTTTGTTGTTTGATTATTGTTTGACGTGGTCGGCGGCTGCAGCTTTACGCTGCTGTCGCTTTAAGATCTGACGTACATTTCAAATATTTTGACGCATCAGTATTTCTCCGAGCTGTTCAGGTTTACTCAAGACAAAACCGACTTCATTTACATGAATAGTCTCAATACGAGCATGTGTGTAGCAGTAACAGACCCTATTAGAAGCGAAAGAGAACTCGGCATTCGCACACTGACTGAGAGGCGCGTTCTGTGAGCGCGCTTTGAGTGTGTGTGCGCATAAACCCGTCGGCTTTCAAGTAGCTACTGGACAAGACTTTCGTGGTAATGCATTGAGTCAGTGACATTTTCGTCAACTGTCTCTGGACTCGGACGGACTCGGGATATTTTCCGAGTCCGAAAGGCTCGAGTCCGAGTCAAGTCCGAGTAAAAATGCATCCGAGTCGGTGACAAGTCCGAGTCGCCTAAAAATTGTACTCGAGACCGGACTCGAGTCCGAGTACCCCAACCCTATCGAAAAACTCCAATTGTATTTTCTCCCTCAACTTCAAATATCATTTCAAAATCATCCTACATCGCTGCAGAAGTACCGACCCAGTCTTTGCAAAGTGAACATGCAAAAGAAGATCAAACACCCTTAACAAAAAAGGTAAAACAGCGATATAGGACGATTTTGTTGAGGGAGAACATGAGATGGGAGTTTTTCGACATACACTAACTGTCATAAACCGGAACAAAAACAGTCCAGACAGAGTAAGACAAGATGAGCGTTTGACATTAAGAAGTATATAAATTGTATTATTTTTATGAAAATAACCCATCGTTTCGCTAGATAAGACCCTTCTCAGCTGGGATCATTTACAACCGCATTTGGGATCGTGTGGAGCCGCATTTAAACTGCATTTTGGAAGTTCAAACTCTGGGCACCATATCAGTCCATTATATGGAGGACAATGCTTCTTTTTTTTTTTTTCAAAAAACATAATTCCTTTACGACTAAAGAAAGAAAGACATGAACATCTTGGATGACAAGGGGGTGAGTACATTATCTGTAAATCTTTGTTTTGGAAGTGGACTTCTCCTTTAAAGGGGTCATCTACCCTATAATGATAAAAATCCATGCAGTGGTTTTTAATTAATCTGTAAAAATAATTTTAGTTTAGTGGCTAAATGCGGCTAAAGTAAACAGGCTCGTCACTCCACAGAGAGAAGAGAGGGGCGGGGCCAATTTAAAGCAGCCCATTTAAAGCAGCCTCCACCAGAATGAGATGATTTTTGCAGAGCTGATTTTGACAAGGTAAAAAGAGTGTTGTTTTACACAACCACTGAGAATTTTTAACCAAAGTATATTATAAACTTTTCATTAAGATCCTAAAGAATCATATCAACTTGTGGAAAATGGGCATCTGATGACCCCTTTAAGAACAATGAAAGAATTTCAGTATTCACAGATATTTTAGGGCTGGTGCAGTGTGATGTGCTATGCTTACTGAGCAGCTTGAGGCGTGTGTTTGGCTGCTGTGGCTGTCCTGTTGACTCGTGTAGGAGCAGAGGTCTTCGCTGTGGATGTAGGGACGCCTCTGGCCGGAGCTCCTCTGCCTCTCACCAGCTTCTTTCCGTCTGCAGAACCCTCAGGTGACTCAACCGCTGGTTTGGGCTCAGGAGCTTCATGCTTGACCTTTTTGTTGTTTTCTGCATCTAAATGATCCTTCCACCATGCCTGCTCTAATTAACATGCAAAACATTCTCCAATTTAAAGTAAAAGAATGTGTTGTCTACAGAGTCATTTATGAAGTAAAGGATCATATCTAACACTAGATTGATTAAACATCTTGCAGTCCCCAAATTCCAGCATAAACTGTTCTCAGTAGACTAGTTATGAACTTCCTTTCAAGATAATATTTACTTAAAGGGGAAGTTTGCTCCCAGAACAAAAATTTACAGATAATTTACTCACCCCCTTATCATTCAAGATGTTCATCTTTTTCTTTCTTCAGTCGATAAGAAATTATGTTTCTTGAGAAAAGCATTTCCAAATTTTTCTCCATATAGTGGACTTCAATGGTGCCCCCAAGTTTGAACTTCCAAACTGCAGTTTAAATGCGGCCCAGTCTTATCTAGACCCTTCAATCAGTGATTTTCAAAACAAATTGACAATTTATATACTTTTTATCCTTAAACACCCGTCTTGTCTAGGTCTGCGTGAATTTTTTTTCCGGGTCAATACAGTTAGGGTATGTCGAAAAACTCCCATCCTATTTTCTTCCCCAACATCAAAATCATCCTACATCGTTGCAGAAGTACAGACCCTGTCTTTTTAAAGTAAACATGCAAAGTATATCAAACGGCCTTTACAAAAAAAAGGTAAAACAGTGATGTAGGACAATTTTGACATTGAAGAAGAAAACAAGACAGGAGTTTTTCGACATACCCTAACTGTATTGACCCGGATTACACAGACTATGCATGTGCATCACAGAGACGAGAAAAGACAAGCATTTGAGATTAAGAAATTATGTAAATTGTCAATTTGTTTTTGAAAATGACTTATCATTTCGCTAGATAAGTCCCTTCTTCCTCGGCTGGAATCATTTAGAGCTATTTGAAGCCGCATTCAAACTACATTTTGGAAGTTCAAACTTGGGGACACCATTGAAGTCCACTATATGGAGAACATTCCTGAAAGGTTTTCCTCAAGAAACATAATTTCTTATCGACTGAAGAAAGAAAGACATGAATATCTTGGATGACAAAGGGGGTAAGTAAATTATCTGTAAATTTTTGTTCTGGTAGTGAACTTCTTTAAAGGAGTCATATGATGCGGTTTCTTGTTTTCCTTTGTCTTTGGAGTGTTACAAGCTGTGCATATATGTGACCCTGGACCACAAAACCAGTCATAAGGGTCAGTTTTTCAAAATTGAGATTAATACATCATCTGAAAGCTGAATTAATATGCTTTCCATTGACGTATGGTTTGTTATGATAGGAAAATATTCGGCCAAGATACAACTATTTGAATATATGGAATCTGATTGTGCAAAAAAATCTAAATATTGAGAAAATCACCTTTAAAGTTGTCCAAATGAAGTTTTAGCAAAGCATATTACTAATCAAAAATGAAGTTTTGATAGATTTACAGTAGGAAATTTACAAAATATCTTAATGGAACATGATCTTTACTTAATTTCCTAATGATTTTTGGCATAAAACAAAAATCAATAATTTTGATCCATATAATGTATTTTGGCTATTGCTACAAATATACCCCAGCGACTTAAGACTGGTTTTGTGGTCCAGGGTCACATATAAGATCTGTAAAGTTTAAAATTCCAAAGTCTCAAGCCCAAAGAGATATTTATTATGAAAGTTAAGACTCAGCCACGCCTTCCTAAAACGGCTCGTTCAAACACGCCCCCACATGTCTACATCACGGTGTGGGTAGATTTGAATAAGACCACTCAAATATATATGCAAAGAAAGAAGGCATAACTTTGTATACTGGCTGTAGTATTGCAGCCGCCATGTTGTGGAGATGCTGTGTGTTCCATTGCGAAAGCGAAAGAACTTTGTTTAGCCTTCCAAATGAGAACACAACTAGAAATCCGGAACAGTACAATGCAAATATTCGAGCAGGTGCTGCGCGTTTTTCGGAGGAGTCTTTCTGAATCTGAGAGAGTTGCCTACAATGCCAGCTGTACACAAAGGGTTAAGGCTATAAAGTGGGGCAATTCCAACTTTGCAAGGACAGTCTGGTGCTTCTGACTCACGGCCTGTAAGTACGTTTTCATATTTTAAGAATTCGCTACTGACTATTCAAACGTTGAATAGTTTTGAGCAGTGTAGAGTAGTGCTTGTTGTTTCTCATTCTACGATCGCAAATGCAGATGTGGTGTTACATTTACTCGACACAACGCAACGTGTAAAAAAGACAGTATGAGTCATTATAATCAGTAGTTACGTCCCCATTGGATGCAACAAATGCCTCATTCGTAATGGATTTTATTGTTTTTGTCTCGTTGCGCATCACAACATGGTAAGGGGTGTAACATTTCCATCACACGCTTGAGGTATTGGGCCAATCACAATGCACCGGATAGCTGGCCAATCAGAGAACACCTTGCTTTTCAGAACGATGAGTTTTGTACAAATGGAAGCGTTTCAGAAAAGCGGGACAGAGAGGAGTAAAAATAATCTACAGTATGTGGAAAATAATGTGTTTTAAATAGCGTAAGAACATTGCATTGCATTACACTAAATACACAAAATAATGTTCTTTTTAGCAACATCATCTGACCCCTTTAACAATGCATTTACTTATGAGTTATTAACAAGTGGCATAGAAACTGTCTGGTGCTGCTGTCACCCACAGAAGGTTTTACAGCTGCATCTAGACCAGCATCATTACTTAACATGTTCCTTCAAAATGTCCCTTGAACTACGTATCAGCAACACAGGCTGTGGATGACTTGAGACCCGACAAAGCACAAAGAGCTTCTTCTGCTTTTAAAGGGATAGTTCACCCAAAAATGAATTACCCTCATTCCAAACCCATAAGACCTTCATTCATCTTTAATGAATGATGGATGTATGGGAAACAAAACAGGTCTGGACTGACATGAGGGTGAGTGAATAATAATTAATAATCATTTTCGTTTTTGGCTAAATTATTGACTGTACTTACTGGTCAGCTGCTCGGGTGGTTCTCCGGTCTGATGGGAACCTTCTAACTCAATGCTGGCCCGGAAACTGAGGCAAGCGTTTGCAAGCGCCGCCTGACCTCGTTCAGCTGCTGCGTGACTGTCGCTCTGATCCAGCTGTGCCAATCCCAGCAGACACAGAGCACGACTGCAGCGGGGCACCGCCAGCACTCCCATCTGACAGACCTACACACAGTCATGCAGAGTGCTTCTGTTAATGGATATCTTATATACAGTCAGATTATAACATTAGACTGCCTATCTTGTTTAGATCAGGGGGGCAATAAATGCAATTATAATTTAGGAACTGATGCATAAAGTTGCATATCATTTTGACATGTATTTCCTCACAACAAATACAAAATAATTCTTACTAGAACAGTTAAAGAACAGAAATCAGAATCAGAATATAAATTCTACCTTCTCCTGCAAGTCCAGAAGCTCCCTACAGGGGCCGATGGATGAGAGCCGTATCAAAGACGTGAGAGCCTGACATCTTTTCACTATCCAGGGCTGTTTGCTGTTTCTTTCCTGCAGAATGAGGCCTTGCAGCAGAGAAAAATGAGCATCCAGCAGCACCCACTCCAGCTGCTGAAGCACCTCACCCGCATTCACACACCTGCTGATGCCCTGCGCCGCAAGCCCAGAGACGCTGTTGGGACACCAGACAGACTGACTCTCATGCGAACTGTTGTCTTTATTTAGAGAGGATAATTAAATGATAGAAATAAATTGTAAATAAATAAACTGGAAAATCAAAATGAAATCCTTGATCCTGAGATAAGAGTTGAATGTACTATGAAAAGTTCAAAAGAGCATGAACTCCTCATAGTAACAGGTCTTAAATCTTTGAATCAGATTTCAAGGGCAGGCAGGAAACTACATACCACATTTACTACAGTAATACAGTGTATTACTGCATAAAATAAAGGGGGAAAAAATGGAATAGTTAACCGAAAAAGAAAATTTGCTGAAAATGTATTCCATACAACCTCACTCCCAGAGTCCATAATCCATAATAACGCTTCCTCGGGTGAAAAAGTCCATCTCCTGTTGTCTCTCACATCAAAATGCACACACATATTTGTTTAGAGCTGTTTTCAACTGCTTTGGCTTGTAAACGCTTGCTTGACCTGTGCGGATTTCTCTCCTGATTCAGACACCAGAGGAAGCCAAATGCCCAGCTTTTTGTCTTCTTAAGATGTTTACAGATGGACTGGAGTGGTGTGGATTATTGTGATGTGTTTTATCAGCTGTTTGAACTCTAATTCTGACGGCACCCATTCACTGCAGAGGATCCATTGGTAACCAAGTGATGCAATGCTACATTTCTCCAAATCTGATAAAGAAACAACCTCATCTACATCTTGGATGACCTGAGGGTGAGCACATTTTTTTAGCAAATTACATTTTTTGGTGAACTATTCCTTTGAGACTTTACAGTTGCACAGATCTTTTAAAGTGTTTCTCTGTGTAACATACATGTGATACACTTGCTCTGGACTCAAGGCCTGGTCAGAGGGTGAGTTTTTGGAAAGCAAGGCCGCCAAACTGAGACAACCACGTAGAAACTGAGCATTCACAACGGACCAATCGTATCCAGTGTCCCACTGCTCTCGTCTGCAAAAAAGAAAAATGAAATGAAAGAATTTAATCTGGATTAAAACAGTAAAAGTCACTAAATATCAATGTGAATTACTCTTTACATACTCCTTGTGATCATGTGAGACAAAGAATTGACCCATGACATTTTCCAGGCCTTGAGTTAGGAACAACTCAACCTCACGCTCGGAGGCTGCAGCCGCCTCTTTCTGCTGCAGCAGGGCCAAGCCAGTATAAAACCTACAGAAACACAGTAACTTAATGCCCTAATCACAGTAACACTCTAAAACTCTGAAATGGCATCAGTATGATAGGTCAGACCTGATAGCTGGCTGACAGGGCTGAAGGCTCAGCGCAGTCTGAAGGTGCTTCAGTGCCTCATTGCTTTTCCCTTGCAGTAGCAGCAAACGGCCCACATGTAGGTTATATTCCCAGCTGTCTGCATTCAGTGAGCAGGCGTCCAGATACTTCAGCAGGGCTCGATAGAGCCAACACTTCTCATCAGACACAACACTGCTGCCATCCTGCTGTGACAGACCAGACAAACAATGTGACCACTGCAATGAAAGGAAGCCATATACTTTCTGTGATCTCCTTTTTGCATTAAATTTCTATCAGTAATCTTCTCTAGTAATCTGCTTGACACCCTGATATAGTATGTGGCAGTACTGCACCGTATTGCTGGTTGTCACCTGTTACAAAATGTAAAAAGAATAAGAAAAAGGAAGTGCCATTTAACATGAAGTTCTTTTTTATGCCTTTTTTATGCTTACAAACTTTGAGTGTGATTCACTGGCTAGAAAAAAAGCAACATAAGCACCTTTCCAGCTTTTTTTGACAGCCAGAGGAACAGTGTCTGGACATAATCAGCCTTTGCTGACTGGCTCTGCTGTTTAAGATCTTGTATCTCCATGTCAAGGGCTTGGAGCTGGTTCTCTGTTGTCGGTGTTCCAGGAAAGCCATGAAGCCTGCAGATGGCCAAGATCTCTTCCTGCCTCCCGGCAGACTTGGCCTGGCCAAGATCCTGGTCATCTTCCTGAGCCTGTGGGATTTCAGACAGTCAGCTCCCGCATTATAACATATGGCTCTTTTAATATGAGAACGATATTAATAAATACACACTGTTAAGTAAAATCTGGTATTTTGATTGAACACTTACGTCATTTAGGGGTTTGAGGTGTTCAGACAGTGGCAGATACTCATGCTGCTCTAGCACTTATGAGCTTAGACGGCATTTTTTTAAAAATGTGCTTCACTTTGGTATTTACTATGTCCATATGACTTTATCCTCATTTATTTCATTTTTGTGTTTAAAGTAGGGCTGTCAGAAACAATGCATTACTTTTTCTGTTTAATGGCTGTGCTAACCGATCCTCACATAAAAATACTGACGCCAAATGTTTTAACTAGTGATTTTCTGATTTATTTTAAAATAAAAGCAAAAAATATACTTGCTGGGGGAAAAAAAGGACTGACAGCTGTCATTCAAACAGAAAGAGCTGATACTGACAGATACAGAAACATCACTTTATTACTATACACAACACATTATATTAAAGGAACAGCTAAATTACATTACATTATAACTGATAAGTTTACTCAAATTAAAAGTTAGAATATATGTTAATGTTCTAACAGTTTAGGCTTAATAAATGTTAAAAATTATGGTGCACATTTTACTGTCATGTTGAATGACTACATTTGTTCCTACAAATTGATTATTAAAAAGAATCATTTAACAGAGGCATCTGGCATCTTAGTAAAAAAATGCCATTAAACTAGGGTTGTCAAACGATTAATCACAATTAATCGCATACAAAATATAAGTTTGAGTTTGCCTAATATATGTGTGTGCACTGTGTGTACTTATTATGTATATATAAATACACACAAATTAATGTATATATTTAAGAGAAATATGTTATTTATGTACAAAATTTGTATGTATTTATATATCATATAAATTAATAAAAATGATAATAAATACATATAATTGTAAATATTTCTTAAATATATACATGAATGTGTTTGTATTTATATATAGATAATAATTACACACCGTACACACACATATATTAGGCAAACTCAAACTTTTATCACGATTAATCGTTTTAAAGCCCTACATTAAACAGTTAATTAATATTTACTGTCTTTATGTTGTTTATACATTAATTTGGAGATTTGATATTAAAATATATTTATAATTTCAAGTTTGAACATTAGGTGTGTGTTGATTGACAACACTAGTTTTGTGAAAACAAAATTGATCAAATTAGGCTAATTTTTCATTTAAATGCAGTATATCCCCTTTTTATCTAGTGCTCATTTCAGTGAACTGAATACTGGGAAGCAATGAACCTCCAATGCTTCCATTGTATGGAAGTCAGTGGCTACCAGCAACTGTTTGGTTACCAACATTCCTCAGAATATCCATGTTTGTGTTTAGCAAAAGAAAGAAACTCACACAGGTTTGGAACAGCTGAGTAAATGATGAGTTTTCATTTATGGGTGAACTGTCCCTTTAATTTGCTAGTTTGGCATTGACTCTATACCCTATTTCCTACCTCCTTTTTTAGGCCGTACATCTCTACTGCGTAGTACTGCTCCTCTAGTGTCTGCCCAAGAAGAAAGTGCAGTTTAGCATTGTGAGGTTTAACCTTAATGGCAGTAGCGTAGTGGATGGCAGCCTGCTCCAGATCATCCAGAGGTGACTGTCCTGGATCATACTGCATCATGTCACCTGAAGAAACAACAACACATGATAACTATTTACACTTGCTAGAGAATGTGTACCAGTTTCTTAAGACAGCTATTAAAATCAAAGTACAACCCAAATGTATGGTATCTGTTTAACTTTGTTATTTATTTTAGTTAAACTTAAGATTAAAGTAAAATAGTGGTTTCAGTGAGTGTTTCAGAACCACAGTTGTGACTGGCACAATCCAAGACTGCACAGATGGAAACAGAATCTAAAAAACTCTCATTTTTGCACACTCAGCGGTTCTGTCAACTCTACCTGGATTAGGAAGCCTTTTCTTGTAGAGTCTGAAGTGTTGCTCTGCATTGGCAATCAGACTATCTACATCATGTTCTCCAAATGCCGTCTGCAATCTTTTCTCCCAGTTTCGAATCTTTTTGAACAAGAAGAACCAGGTGGAGTTTTATATATTCTGTATTACGGCACACATCCAGAACACAATGTACCGTCCATACCTCAAGCGTGTGATCAGTGATTATTTCCAAGTTATGTAAAGATGCAAAATATTTTCTGTACCAGTTTGTTTCTGTAATGTCCTGCAGTGATACAAATGATTTCATAAACAACAAAGAGCAGAGTAGACAAACAGTAGAACTGTTTACTAAGCAATCTTCCAGTGTGTAAAACTGGATAGAAACATAGATCTTTAAAGAGAAGCAAATTTGGATGCAGTGAACCTGTCAAACTGACCACAGAATCTAGATCTGATGACGGTTTGTAATGGCACTCTTTTGCATGTGCTCCAATCTCTGCATATCTCATCTGCTGTTTGCATCCTGTTAAAAACCAACATGCAGGAATAAATTCACCTTTAAAATAGCAAAAATAAAGTCAGAATGTTATTTGGGTATGACTGAGTTTTGAAAGTTATGTGAGCTATGTGATTGCTAGGGTGTTGTTTTCTGGCTGTAATGATGTTCATACCACGATATGAGAAGAAACATTTAACAGGAGCGTTAGACATTCTCTGGTCGAGCTCTGACTCCAGGACTTTCCAGGCCTCTCCCAAGGGACGCTCAGTAAACGGATCGACTTTTGACCTCCGCATCAGCATGTCAATATATGGGGCTGAAATTATTGTCTTTGGTTCACTGCATATAAACATGACAGACACACATACTGTAATGGGAATGTCAGAATCTATGGAGGGGTTTGACCACAGAAATGTTGCTTTCACCTCTGATGTATTGACACGGGTTTGTACAGGGCATTTAAAGATACAGGACACTCAAACTCCATCTGGTCTCTCACATCACAGAAGGTCACAGCTAGAGGAACTGGCTCTCTAGTAACGTTTATAATGTACACCTGAAAAAAAAAAAGTTATTTCTTTTATTTTCTCCGTTTTTTTTTTTGTTTTTTTTTTGTCATCACTTATAATAAATGAATGGAAACTGTCAGCTAAATCTAAGTGCTGATGATGTTGAAAAATATCATACATGTATTACATGTAGCCATCATGTTTACTAAATACTAGAACCATTTGTAACACTTTATTTTAAGGTGTCATAATACAGAGTAATTACCAAATTAAGTACTTAGTAGTAGCCGTTGTACTTACATGAAACAAAATGTACTTATCATGTAACTAAGTTACAGAACAGCCTGTAATTACAGGTTGTAATTATGTAGATGTAATAGGCAGCTACTGTTACATATGTTTTGCTCACTTTATACAACATAATTAAAAATGTAAGTACACAGACATAAGCTACTTAAAATAAAGTGTATCAAGACTGTACTTAAATGTACAAGTAGCTGTGTAACAGATTCGGTCTGTTGTGTAACAGTAGTAATCTACATAATTACAAACTGTAACTACAGGCTGTTCCATAACTTAGTTACATGGTAAGTACATTTTGTTTCATGTAAGTATTTCCAAAAGTTTTTTTTTTTTTTTTATTTGTCAGCTGAACCTGTTTCACCTAATTTACTGGAAATATCCCTGAGATGTTAAGGTAATAAGCCACGGTTCTCTGACTTTGGTTAATGGTCATGACATGGCATGCAGGTAAACTTATTATTTAAATTATTTATTCAAATTTTAAATTTTTATGATTTAATGATAATAATAATAATAGCTTTCAACCCCCAGTTTGGGAAACCCTGACATAATGTAATGTTTAATGAACATCGTGTTGCTAATAACCATGAATGGAATATATTTTCTTTCTCTTTGTATATTTATATCAATATGATATGTGATTATCCTATTTAAATCAACATGACAAATGAGTTAGGTCATAAGTAATCTAAAATTAAAGTCTAAAAAAAGTAGTCTATTAAATAAAATAGTATTACATTAATAACTACAATTTGTGTCCTGTAATTTCGAATCAGTGAAAAATCTACCTAGCACTGCTAAATTATTAGAAGAGGTCTGTGCTTATATCAGAAGGTAATTCCATGGTGGAAGAATGTAACAAAAAATTAACGTGGGAATATTATTGTACACACTTTGAAACTCAAGACACTGCTTGTAAATTTAACAAATAATTATGAAGAAATGGCCAGTAACATTTAATTCAACATTACAACTTACTGTAGAAAGACTGAAAAAAATATGGTAGCACTGTGGTTCTTGTGGGAGTTATTTATGGATACGTGTATTTTACTATGATAGTGGCAGTGGCGGCTACTGTTTTGTCAAATAGGGGAAGCTCATTTTCGGCCTACATCGTAAAATTGTCTATTTATTTATTCACAAGAATGTGCCTTATTGTCATAAGTAAGTCACAATGCAAACAATCGTAAAAAAAAAAAAAAAAAAGCTTTAGTTTTATTATGCAAAATATGATGTATTTTTTCTTTTAGTCAGATGCTACTATATAGTATAAATATTTTGCAATTTAAATAAGGTTATTATGGAGATTTATTTATTTATTTCTAAAGTATTTTAGTATTTATATATTAATTTATAGTCATCCTCCATGTTAATATTTAATGTAGTAATCTATATATATATATTAATTTATAGTCATCCTCCATGTTAATATTTAATGTAGTAATCTATATATAATATATTACTACATTAAATACATGAATGAATGAATGAACGATCTAAAAAAAATATTAAACTCTGTAAAAGTGAAACAAGGAATGTGGTGTATAATTGTGTGAAATGTATGATGAAAATCAAGCAATTTCGCCAAGCAAATATAAAGAAATAGGTTGCAGCAGTTTTATTTCGACTGAACTTGAGAAATCCGCGATGGGACTGAGCGCGAATAGCTTCAGCGATTCCTTATAGTACAAAATCGCTGTCAGTCAAAAGGAGATGCAATCTTTCGACAGACCCTCCAATCATCACGCAGAAGCTCGGAGTCCAGGCCAGCCCACTCCTCATTTGCTCCTCATTCACCCCCAGAGACGCTGAGCGTCCGTGGGCGGGACATAATCGCAGCGTTTATCCAATGACCGTCTAGTTTCAAAGCACTGAAAAAAAACGTTCAAAGCAGCCCCATTGAAGTCAATGGACGCTGGGCTTCAACGGGGAAATGCACTGTGACGCTACGGGAATGTATGAGAAGAAAATCAAGTCAGCCGACCTGCTATATCTAACTGATTCTGAACGAACTCGTCTTTGAGATGAACGTTTTCTAACGCATTTTTAGTCAATAAAATGTTAATACAATAGTACATAATTTGACCATTAATTTTGTGACATTATAGGGGAAGCTGAGCTTCCCTTGCAGTCTTAAAGAAATCGCCACTGGATAGTGGCAGGTTTTAGTTCTCACTTGAGTGTTGGCGCCATCTGCCGACGTCACCTTTATAGTTACTACTGTTTCTCCCGCATTTAACTTGACGGGTTCAAAGCAAGAAGCGTCATTCACAGCAGTCTGCATGCTCTTATCTGGTGCTTGAGGACAAACTCTCACCTCACAGCAGTCAAAATGTACATAACCTAAATCATAGAAACACAATGACTTAAACTGAACAACCATGAGAACGACAATCCTCACACAATGTAGTTCTGAAATGACTCACATGAGTAGTCGCAGGTGGATGGAGAGAAGGCCGGGTGAAGTTCGTGTCCCCCCCTGTGTGGTCAGATCACTCAGCTGCGCTGCGCTGGCGGACAGTTTGGTCACAGCAATGCTATACACCTTTGATGTGCCATCTTCAGACACGACCTCAATCTCTACTTTATTTAACCCATCTTCTAGTTTAATAGTTCTTGATCCATCACCAAATAACTGGGAGAATTTGATATGTAAAAACATCAATATTCTATTGCCCATATATAGACCTATCTACGTACAAATACAGTGAATCAAGCAAAAATAAAATAAATAAATAAATAAATAAATAAAAAAAATTTAATGTCACTGCACTAGGCTAAATTGCAAAGTAATTGTCATTTATTTTAAAGACCGAAACATTAGGAACATAAGCTAAAAATGAACTCGCGGTTAAGACACCTGCGGGAACTTATATTATACAAATATATTAGTCTTAATTTAACATATATTTGTAGTGCAATAAAAAGACACGTCTTTTCATACTTACGATGTTACAAGATGCACCACCGTCACTGGTTTGTAGATGCAGTGTTGTAGTTGTGACGCTGCCCTCCACTATTGCTGTGTATTGTGTTATTTCTGACCTGAACGCATGGTTTAATTTCCCCTCAGACAGTGATAAATGATCTAAATCACAATTATCCATCCTTCACAGCTGACTTGTTTCTAAGTTAGGATGAGGAATTCAAGTTTGTAAGTTTTGTTGATGGCTGCGTTATTTTGGCACGACTGAAAACCGGTAGTGGAGGAGTTCAGGTGCGACCTTGTTGCCATGGGAGTAGAGCAGATTAATTTCTATGGAAATGTAGATGAACGGTATTGTTTAATGAATGATATGAAGACGCGTTCATTCCTTATGATAAACACGTCGAAATTGTAACTTTTTAACTTTGCAAATGACGCTCTTTAAAATTCGCACAATGAAGCCACTCCGAAATAACTGGCTTTTATTAAATTTTTCTGAATTATGCGATGTCTGAAAAAATGTTGATCAATGTTTTTGTGAACCATTACAACTAAATGAAGCATAGAAAAGATTTCCAAAACAGTCTCCAAATCTCCAAGGTTATCGACCTGAAGTAGTATACTACAATTCCAAGTGATATCAGACCTATGCAATAACAGAAAGACCCTGTAAAATAACAAACACACACACAAAATAGTTTAATAGATGTTTGTTGGTCATCTTCTAAAGTGAGAGTGTGTCTGGTGAGGCGTCATCAGTTTCTCTCTCTGCTGCCGCCCAGTGGACGAATCCAGAACTGCCTGGAAAGTTCATGAACTTGCTGGTGCTGATGAACACGCAGTATAAAGCTAAGACACTCACAGAACTGGAGTCAAATCTAAAAGCCTTACGACGCCACCAGAGAGACAACGCCACCGAGGAGCAAAACAAGAGCACAAAAGACACTGAACATGTTGAGCCTGATTGGATTCCAGCCTTCCCTCAGCTCATTCATGGGAACTGACTGGCCGGTGCGCAGTCTCTGGCCGGAGATCACACCGCTTTACAGACACGCAGAGGTACTGCAGGAGCTGAAGAGCAGCCTGGAGAAACTTCAGCACAAGATCTTGGAGGAGATCCAGCAGGAGATCTACCCGGTCACCTGCACAATGGAGAAAGAGGGAAGCGGCTTTGCTTTGACGCTGGACACTAAAGACTTTTCCCCAGAAGAGCTGTCAGTCAGACAGGTGGGCAGGAAGCTGCGTGTCAGCGGAAAGAGCGAAAAGAAGCAGGAGGACGGGAAAGGCTCGTACTCTTACAGAATCCAAGAGTTCAGACGGGTGTTTGATCTGCCTCAAGGAGTGAATCCTGAGGCGGTGACCTGCTCCATGGCTGATGGAAAGCTCTACATACAGGCACCAGTAAATCAGCCATCTGAAGCAGCTGAGAGGATGCTGCCCATTGACTGTCAAACTGTGAAGACAACGCAGCCAGAGACAGACGAGACACAACACCACACCAGCACAGCACAGAAGACACTCAACAATCCTGAAAACACTGAGGACAGAAGACAACCCTCTGCTGGACAATCTTAAACAATCATGTTTTAGTTTATTATTTTAAAGATTGTGTCCTAGTTAATTGTTTTTTTACATGAACAAAAAGATGGATGTTTTTTAATATTCTCCACTGAATTTAATTAAAAAAAATAATAACAATAAAAGGACAGTTTCCTTTGTTAATGCTGTTTTTTTAAAAAATACTTCTCTATATGATAAAAGGTTAAAAGGAATAAAATCTCCAAAATTAATTCTTCAAAAAAAGTAAATACTCACCTAAAACAAGTGAAAGAGCTACAAAGACCATTCACAGATGTCACCATAAAAATGTTCATTAATTTACTATGACATTAGAAAGTAATGACAAATATTAAAGGCCAACAGCTCTGAGGCCAGCTGCACGAACATAGCCACTATGTTAAGACCAACTAGCTGTTAGCCAAGGGGTCAGTCTTACTTTCTGGATTCAAACTGGACTAATCTACTTTGCTGTAACTGACTTTAAGTTATGACCAGTCATGAAGAAAAAGAGATTACTACATTTTTAAGATTAGTTAGAGCAGTTTATGCATCTGGCATTGTCCATTAAATACACTGGCATTGTCTACAAAACAAGTACGTGACAACTCTACAAACCTTGCAAGACAACAACTGAAAAAAAACATGGTGGAGCAGGTGGAGCTGGAGACCACTAGGGTGGAAGTGAAACAGAGAGAACAGAGTTTATTGACGGCCTGAATGTTCATGACAGGAAGCTCTGTGGGTTCAGAGTCATCCTCCGTGGCAGGTAGTGATGGGTAAATGAAGCCTCGTGAAGCACTAGAGACTTTCCTGACTGTTTCGGAAAAAAAGATTTGAAGCTTCAAGAGTGTCGAAAACAGTGCCATCTGGTGGTTAGTAAAAAATAAAGCAGCCAAAAGTCTGAAAGAAGCTTTGTCAGATGAAGCATCCACCACAAATTGCATAGATTGATTCATGTTATGTGCATAAATAAAAGCCTAAATGTGTGTGTGTGTGTGTGTGTGTGTGTGTGTGTGTGTGTGTATTGAATTTCTATCTCTGATAAATTATTTTACCCATTCAACTGTGGCATGTAATGCCAGTACGAATATCAATATGTAGTAGAAGACTAATGTGCACGTTTATGAATTGCATATTGAAAAAAAAAAAAAAGTATATTCTTCATATTACTTGAACGACAGTGTGCTTAAAATATAATTAAAGAAGTCTGAATGAAAACTTACTAGTAAAGGACGGAAAGTGAGGCTTCGTTTCACGGTCACATGATTTCGACATTAATAATACAAGCCTCAAATCAAGGCTTCATCTGGCATGCCCATTTATTTTCAACACAACTTTCAAAGCTTTGGTTCAAATGTCACGTTACTAGTGGTAGGACAGGCAGAGAACAGCCTCTATGGCCGTATCAGAGCAGGCAGGGAGCTGAGGAGCGAACGCCGCCATTTTAGGAGGAACTCCCTGGTGTAAAAACCAGCATATGCTGGTAGGTATGTTTAATGCTGGGATGCTGGTTAGGTATGTTTTGATGCTGGTTTAAGCTGGTCCTTTGCTGGTTTATGCTGGTCGTTGACCAGCAACATGACCAGCACAAACCAGCTAAGGACCAGCTTAAACCAGCATCAAAACATACCTAACCAGCATATGCTGTTTTTTTCACCAGGGCTGTAAAGGAGATAACAGGTTAACAAGAAAACAAGACACACCTGGGGAAACAATCAAGGGAACCAATAAAACAACAGGACTACAAATGGGCTACAAAACTATAACAGGAAACTAAGACATGAAACATAATATAAGTCCTTAAACACCAAACACAAGGGAATCATGACAGCAACATCAACAAAGCTTCAGGTGCTGCAAGTAGCCTTTAGCTAAATCTAGTTAGCTTATAGCAGTGTTGCTAAACGTAATACCATACATGGCTAGCTTAAAGAGCTAGCTTGCTAAACATACGGCCCATTTGTTTTGTTTTCCAAATTCACTGAGGTAGCCTTCCACTTACAAAAATGAACAATGATTTTACTACAAATAAAACCTAAAAACATGGTTACTATCAGGGGCGGACTGGCCATCCGGAGCACCGGGAGAATTTTGTTGTTGTTGTTCCCTGCCGGATGTACTAAAGTGATTATTTCCGAATTTGCTATTCAATAATAAAACACTAATAAATAATGAATTGGTTAGTTTTGATTGGCAACGCAATTT
Organism: Labeo rohita; assembly: GCF_022985175.1. Classification (NCBI taxonomy): domain Eukaryota; kingdom Metazoa; phylum Chordata; class Actinopteri; order Cypriniformes; family Cyprinidae; genus Labeo; species Labeo rohita. Next base: position 1,261,679 of record NC_066881.1, on the reverse strand, counting down.
GCAACGCAATTCCGTGCATCCGTCAACAGGATGCGAGACTCGAGAATGGAGTGGAAGAGCCCAGATGGAGCAGAGAGACAAAAGTGGCCTGTTCAGGACTTCAAGTGCAGGTCGGTCAGTTACATCTGTAAATAGAGTACTGTACTTTTGTCTTTGTTTACTTAGTTAAGCATTAAACCCCTAGTAAAAGTTAGCAGTAGCAATTACTGCAAAATTAACAAAAGGACAGAATTACTTCTGTAAATAGTAGGAATTTAGCTGACAAATGTTTACATCGTGTTAAAACAAGGAGCAAGGCAGACAACAACACAACATTTATGAAAATTAAAAAAAAAAAAAAAAAACTCACACACATGGTTACTATAGTTAACCCATAGTAACCACAAATTAACAATGGTTTGTCAGACTGATTCAAATTCCACTGAGTGAGTCTAGATCATAGATCTATCTATCTATCTATCTACAGTGTTCAGATTTGATAAAAGCTTGTATCTTTTCAAGTTTAATAGAGCGCTTGTGAATGAATAATAAAAAAAAAAAAAACTTTCCAAACAATTCCTGATTTATCTGTAAACTTGGTAAAAGTAACAATACATCAGGAAAAAAAAAGAGAGAGAGAGTAAAGTGACAGTGTGTCTGGTGAGGCGTCATCAGTTTCTCTCTCTGCTGCCGCCCAGTGGACGAATCCAGAACTGCCTGGAAAGTTCATGAACTTGCTGGTGCTGATGAACACGCAGTATAAAGCTAAGACACTCACAGAACTGGAGTCAAATCTAAAAGCCTTACGACGCCACCAGAGAGACAACGCCACCGAGGAGCAAAACAAGAGCACAAAAGACACTGAACATGTTGAGCCTGATTGGATTCCAGCCTTCCCTCAGCTCATTCATGGGAACTGACTGGCCGGTGCGCAGTCTCTGGCCGGAGATCACACCTCTTTACAGACACGCAGAGGTACTGCAGGAGCTGAAGAGCAGCCTGGAGAAACTTCAGCACAAGATCTTGGAGGAGATCCAGCAGGAGATCTACCCGGTCGCCTGCACAATGGAGAAAGAGGGAAGCGGCTTTGCTTTGACGCTGGACACTAAAGACTTTTCCCCAGAAGAGCTGTCAGTCAGACAGGTGGGCAGGAAGTTGCATGTCAGCGGAAAGAGCAAGAAGAAGCAGGAGGACGGGAAAGGCTCGTACTCTTACAGAATCCAAGAGTTCAGATGGGTGTTTGATCTGCCTCAAGGAGTGAATCCTGACGCGGTGACCTGCTCCATGGCTGATGGAAAGCTCTACATACAGGCACCAGTAAATCAGCCATCTGAAGCAGCTGAGAGGATGCTGCCCATTGACTGTCAAACTGTGAAGACAACGCAGCCAGAGACAGACGAGACACAACACCACACCAGCACAGCACAGAAGAGCTGAAAGCCCTGTACATGCCCTGCTCAACTCTGCTGAACTATATTACTTTTTTTACTTTTTTTTTTTTTTTTAATAAATCATGTTTTTGGTTATTGTTTAGTAGTTTAAGTGCTGTATAAAAAATGCGTTTTTCTATTGAATTGAATATACGTAAAAATTGAGAATAAATAAAATTACATCTTCTGTTGATTTGTTCTTCTCTTCTAATTTGAAATATAAAATAGAAAAAGTGCATATTAAACATATTTTAAATAAATATTTTACTACAGATGGAAAGTCAGCACATTTAGTCAAAGCTGTCACTACAAGCCTAAAGCTGTTAGTTTAACTACATTTAGTGTTGCTAGTTTTTTAATGATCAAAATCATTTTTAATCCCACAGATTATTTGCAAACTAATCATGTAAAACTCAGGAGACACTGTAAATGTACCATGTACCCAAATGTTTTAGTTAATGAGCATGTGATTTGAGGGCACTGAAGGATTCAGATAAAATCCATTATGATCTCAGAGTAAGTAAAAATGTAGAGGAAGAAAAATGCAAAACTGTTATCTAGCTTATTATACCAACGACTTGTGGCTAGTCATTACTAGATATACTACTTGGCTTCATGTAGTTACCTTGTACGAATACACTAAATTTCATAACAATCTGTCAAGCACATTTTTAGCCAGGTCCAGGGCCAGTTATGAACTAACCCCAAATGTTAGGGTTAGGATAATTATATACTGTTGTATTATTGCCAAATGTGTGTTGGCCCTGACTTCGATCTCTAATGAACAAAAATCAAACCTGAGCCACAGAGCCAGAGCCACTGATGTAATATAATACTTTATATAGTAAAACATTAGCTTTCCAGTGATGTACAGTGATGGATTTTAATATTTTTCAGTGAATATGTCATACATTTTAATGAACATGCAGTGGCCATCTGGCTATAAGTGGCAGGTTGCAGTAAGTTGAACATGAAGCTGGAGCTGGTACAGTTATTACAGTTATAATATTACAATGTTATTACATTTTTTTGTTTTTATTTCATTTCTTATTTCTGACTGTAACGGTTGACCCACTCCTCACCCCACTGAGTTTTTGACTGTACTCCCAGTGAACACAGGAAGATTCAGACCTACAGGTGTAACATTTATAAACTATTGAATGGTAAGATCCTCAGATGAAAAATACCATAACAACAGAAGAATGGAAAGACTGTGTCAGTGAAGTTGGTTGTAATAGTGTGTAGACGTGTGTTAGTTACAGGATCAGAGAATGACACAGTTCCTCTGTCATAGTCCAGATCAACTCTTACTCTCTCAAGCCTTTGCTCAACAGGAAAACCAGCTGCTTCAAACAGTCTGTACTGCACACTCCACACACCAGTCCTAAAGAAAACAAATCCCTTCCTGTGGTTTGCTGCACTAGTTACTCCAAGACACCAGTATGGACACTCATTAACCTCCACATCCCAGCAGTGTGTTCCTGAGTTAAAACCTTTTGAACCCAGAACACATGGATAGATGTCAAATCTCTCTGCATTATCAGGAAGCAGTTGACTGCTCCAACTGCCTTTCACACTGGTCAGATCATCAGACAGGATGTGCCATGGATGAGCAGTGTTTGGATCCAGAACCACAGGAGCTGATGAACAAAAACAATCAGCAAGAAACTGACCTTAATATATTGACCAGTAGTAAACTGTACCCATTATTTTGAATTATTGCATCACTAAAGATCTGTGTGTATGAAAACAAGTAAATTTGATAGTGAGGACCTCAAATGTGTTCATCATCTTGCTCATCTTGGACAGGACTTATGAAAAAGAGCTTTTTCCTCTTAAAATGTTAAAATAAAGGACATATTATTCTATTTACATGTATGAATTTGGTAGATGCTTTTATTTCAAGCAACATGCATTGCATTGACATTGGTCCTGCTACCGCTGTCCTCAACTCTTTGAGACTCTCTTGTACACTATTTGTTTTGGTAGGTGTAGTGGGTCATCTGATTATTCAGTATTTATTGTAAGTTGACAATAAGATTTTCTGCAATCTGCAGACTCACTGTTTTGAACAATGTCCTGCATCTTCTTCCAGACTCTGAACGGCAGGTTGCCCAAGTAATGTGGCACATGAATCAAAGCTCCAGCAGGCGTCTGTGGATCCGGCTGTGAGATCTGGACTCTGGAAGAACATTCAGGAGTCAGAACTGCAGTGGCTTTGGATCAAAAGCAGAGAGACCAGAGATCAGACTCACCTTTCCATCAAGACTGGGAACTCCTGCAGAACAAACACACCATTTAGAACTCAATCAGTCATCAATCAATCAGTTAACAGATGATCTGAAATCAGACCTTTAGAAAGCAGACATCACTAGCTTTCATCATGTCCTCTGTGTCTCTGATTGTGTGTGAAAGAGCTGAGATGTGCCTGTTCACCTCCTCCAGCATCTCCTTCATCATCTGCTTCTTCTGCTCCTCTTCCTCCCTCAGTGCAGTGATTGTAGCTTCTTCTTCATCTCTGAGAAACCGATGAAGCTTCTCAAACTCCTCTTTAATCTGACGCTCTGTGTGCTCAGCTTGAGACTGAAATCAAATCACATTCACTTTAGTTATCTTTGCATGGAGAACTTGCTTCAGTTAGTTCTGTGCTTCCTTTTCAAATTAAGAAATGAATTGAATTACCCTTACAAAGTTTATTGTTGGTGACTCTACTAGCATTTTAAAATGTCTTGAAAAGTCACAATGTTAAATTGATGTTAATGATTTTACTTGAATGCTTTGAACCATTTATATAGTTAAGAGTTGTGAATCTTTATAACAAAATATTAGAGATGCTCCACTCAGGATTTTTACAGCCAAAACAATCACCAGCGACTTTGTGATATATACTGAACTGTGTCATATGGATTTGCATAAGCTTATTTGATATTCAAATTAACTCAAAATATCCATTTTAATTATAAGTAATTATGTCTTTTTATTAATGTTGATAGTATTTTTGTTCCTCTTATATTTTTCCTGATAGAGCTTTCCATAACTACTTCACATAGTACAACTTTTTTTTTTCTCTGTAAACATAAAGTTGTATATTTTATTGTGTGAGAAGACTTGAGAAGATGCAGAAATTGGATTCCAGATAATTGGATTTGTGTTTTGTTTTTGTTTTGATTTACTATTTATTTATTATTTTAATTCATTTATTTATTTAGACGAGTGTTGGGGCTGAGTCAGTTCTTTTTGGTTCTTCATGGTCACTGTTTTAAGGAGTGGACACTGTCAGACTGATACATGCCCGCTCGTACGATAAGATCCTTTTGTGCCCCCATGATGACAGGATTTTTCTTTTTTTTTTTTTTTTTTTTTTTTTTTTTTTAAAGAGATGGAGAGAGAAATACACTTTTAAATGCAAGTACTGGGTTTCAACTTACTCTAGTATATGGAAGCCAATTTATGCCGTGAAATAAATATAAAAAATAATGTAATTGCGACTGTTTATCTCAAAATCCGGACTTTTTTCTCACAATTGTGAGGAAAAAAAGTGTGAATTCTGAGATAAAATCTCACAATTGTGAGAAAAAAAGTTTATATCATGCAATTCTGAGAAAGTCAGAATTCTGAGTTTATTTTTCAGAATCGGGAGTTTATATCTCACAGTTTTGAGAAAACAAGTCAGAATTGTGAGATGTAAACTGGCAATTTTGAGAAAAAAAAAAAATCAGAACTGTGAGATAAAAAGTACCAATTACCTTTATTTTTTACTGAGTGGTGGAAATGGGCTTCCATACTAGTATCTAATGGCACAAATGTTAAAAAAATAAAACAATAAAATAAAATAAGAACTTACTGTTCAAAGCTGTTGACCTATGTCTTACCAAGATGCAAATTTATTGAAAGTTTCTACTTACTATGTACATGAATGGACCAAGGTGAACACATTTAGACAAGTTGTGACAAGTTGTTAAAAAATAGTTATTGCTGCTCTTTGAACACATTCACATAGCAGCAGAATATGATTGTCAGTCCTGTATTTGAGTTCTGGTTACATTCACACACAGTACAATAATTTAAAGGAGTGACAACCGCATTCTATAACCGAACACACACTCGAAAATTTTCAGGTCTCAAAATCACATTCTCATTCTCATTCTCACACGAACACTTGTGTCAAAAAGTCCATAAGACGTTGCCATCGTGGATAGTTCTTTAGTCACTCTCGCTTTGGTTACTGGTAAAGAATACGAGCTTGACTCCCATTGCATGTTTATGCAGACAGTATTAGAGATGGGTCGATTTCAAACACAACCTTAGAAAATGATTATCATGTTTATCATAGCTGATGGATTGCAGCATGTGTGAATTTCAAAAACTAAAATAAGATTCTGTGAAACTGGGAACCACTAGTGTTGATCAAAACTGCTCACCTTGATTTGCTTAAGTGTCTTCACACAATCCTCTTTAACATTCTCTCTGAGAATTAACTTCCTTTGTAAGGACTTGAGTTCTGTACTGAGCTCATCCTAGAAAATACAATTATATTTATATTGTATGAGAGAAACAGTGTGAACAAATATTGTTTAAATACATGTTATGGTTTCTATATTTATTGCAAGTTTATTTCTCTAGTAAACATGAGAAATCTATCTGAAACCGGTTTGGTGGGTTCTTTTGCAGACTGTATTTGTGAGGTAAATGTGTTCTCACATGACTCAAGCACTGAGAGCCGGTTTAAAAACAAATATAAAAAACACACAAAGGGGATCAAATCCATTGTCTTACCTTATATGATGAAGCAACTTCACTAATGGGTCTGACTGTGTGATTGATGTGTTTCTGTGAAGTAAAGCACACTACACACGCAGGCTGTTTGTCCTCCAGACAGAAGAGTTTTAGTTCCTCACCATGTAAACTGCAGACCTCCTCAGACCCTGATAAACGTCCCTGAGTCTGATATCTTTCCTTCTGGATTGACTCACACAAGTTTTTTAGCACAAGATTACACGGAGGATCATCTCTTGAGGATCTCCTCCTGCAGACAGGACACTCCTGAGTTGTCTTGATTTTCCAGAACTGTTGAAGACACGCTTTACAAACACTGTGACTACATGATAAAATAACAGGAGCCTTGAAGGTTTCATAGCAAACGGGACAAAAAAGTTCTTCTACAGATGAATCCATTTTCACGGTTCGAGCTCCAGCATCTAAACTTTACTTTCACTTTCTGAATGATGGTTTCAACAATAAAGAACCACACGAATTACAAACAGGTCTGTTCAGAAACAAACACTTTAAACATCTTTCTTGACAGCATTTCTTTCCATTGATTGCTGATTCTTTACTGCTTTTGTTTAGAAATGTGTTAACCTTCGATCCCATATTATCCTCTTTATGACACGTCTTTATTACGACATTTGAAAATCTCTCTTGTATTTGTCCTCAGAACAGAGAAATCGACCCTACATTTTGCCATCTTTATAAAAACTTCAACCCAAGAGTCCCAGTAGAAACCATCTACGGTGATGACTATAACAAAGTCCACTGAAGGTGAGCTAAATTGAACCCAAGTGCAGGTTTTTGTTAACAGATGTGAACAAAAAATACACAGGCTTGGCTTGAAACATGAACTAAACATGAGCAATCTTACCAACAGCATTTACAGTGAACAAAGCTAGACCAAGGCAACAGAAGCATGAGAGCTATTTATACACAGGCTAATGAGCTAACAAGGAACACCTGTGGAACAAGGAACAGGGAACAAAGTTCAATGTGAATTTAAATAAAGAAATTACACTTATATACTCTAATCATCAAGACAAGCATGGGAAGAGGCAATTCTGGTATTTCAGTTCTGTGGTGGGTAGTTAAAAAAGTGCAATATATGAATTATTGTGAATAGCATTTAAAATGATGTTAAATGCAGTAGTATAGTCTTGTTGACAATGTATAACACAGGGTGCAAAAACAAAATTGTATATGCGTAGTTTATGCCTGCAGGGGTTAATATGTAACACATTAACATTTCCAACTGCTTCACTGTGGTGTAAAATTCTTTCTTACAGGGACTGATGAGGAGACTAAAAAGTTAAAGTACGTAAGGAGCTTGATTCCAACTTCACTGGAAAGAGGAACAGTGCCAAAAAAGGCTGGATGTCAGTTATGTTCCAGTATGCATGGAAAAATACGCTTTGTCTTCACTTTGTTTGATAAATGCAGTGATGTTTTAGATAATGTTTATAAAAATATTGTTACACTATCTTGTCTTTTGATTTTTATTGTATAGTAATGTTTTTTCAGAGGAAAAACAGAGGCTTTGAATGGCCAAGGCTCAACCCAAGAGACCATATGACTGACAGGTACAGCAATCAATCATGTTTTGTTTTGTTCTGCATCATGTTTTGGGATGTGGAAATGTCGGCACAATAACAGACCGGTGTGTAAAACTCTCAGACATATCTTAAAGATTCTATGCCACAAACTTTAAATTTTTCATATACTTTTGAAAATCCAGTGTTTATTTGATCCTGATAAGTGCTCGTTGTCATAGTTGTAAACACAACAGCTTTCTTCTTTCGTGAGGGGGTTTGGCGCCACAGCGTTTTTGTTTCCAGGTGGAACGTTAAAGAAAGCAACACGCATGTCTTCTGGAAATCCTGTACAATCTAACCAATCCAATGACGACTTCGAAACTCCTGAAGTGTTTCCAGCTAAGTGTGCCTTATCCATCAGACGATTAGCCAACATTCTGTGGGCGTGACATCTGAGGCTGAGACTACATGGCTGTGGTTTTCTGCCATGCATGAGGCTACTGGGTGAGGCCTCCCATCCTGACAAACTCATGTGATGCAGAAGTCACTAGCTGTTCTGCTCTGTGTGGACCAACATTAATCTTTATGTATCGCAAATATTCACGCTCATTTAACTCCACTGGATATACCTGAGGAGCTGAGAGTTTTGCTCCCAGTCTATAATGCCAGGCATTACCACTACAGACCTCTCTCACTGGGCAGGGTGGCGATAAATCAACATCATCCACAACTGTGGCTTCAATTATGTCTCCTGCTGTCAGACAAACGTTATGCAGAACTGCACAGGCCACGATAACTATTGGGGCAAAGGTGTGGTCCACCTCAAGAGACTTAAAAAGCAGGTACATCCAGCGTGTTTTCATCATACCAAAGACCTGCTCTGTTATGGAGCGAGCCTTGGCGTCATGGTGATTGAAGCAGACTCACATTCTCCCTTGGATTGGCTCCTGGTACGGAGTACTGATGGCCACAGGATGGATGATGCAGGAGCAGCTTCCATCCCCCACAAGAAAGTATCCTTGTGTAGGATACAATGCCTCTTTATAGATCTTGCTGTTTCTCAGGACTCTAGTGTCGTAGACAGAACAAGGATATCCCACAAAAAGGAACCTGCCCTTCCCATCACATACTGCCTGCATCTGAACAGATAGGAAGAGTCCAGTGGGAGTATTAATGCAGACATGACATCCATCTCTAGCACACTTGGAGACCATGGGGCTGTTGCTAAATTTTCAAAGCCAAGGCCAACCTCCTTAAGGTCTTGTGCAGCTGGAAACTGTATGACATGCTGGTGCAGAGCTGCAATCTTTATGGCTCCTGTGTGAACCATCCTGCAGACAAAGGATCCTGACAGCTTAAAGGCTCGGGCCACCACACTGTATGACAGATCATGTGCTAGCCAGTACACAGTTATCAGTACAGTTATGTGGTGTCCCCAGCCATGTGCTTCATCTTGTGACAGCATCCATAGCAAAGCTTCCATAGAGTCCCGGCTCAGTCGAAAGTCCACCTTGAGGTCCTGCCTACTGTCAAAGTATAATTTTAGCACTGGTAAGGTGTCATTTATTTCAGCATGAATCGGAGTAGCTGTTCTTTTAACCTGTAATTAAAAATATCATGTAAATATGTTTATTTTGTGTATTAGCACATAGCACTGTTTAAATTAAGAGTTTAAATTAAGAAATGATACCTAACAAAGAAGACTGTGAATCTGAATTCAAATATTAATCTCACAACATATCTGCACATTGCATTTTTAACAATACCTCAGCCAGAAGTAGTACAGAATGACGTAAATGCGCTGTCCACCCACTTGAGCGACGCTGTTCATCTTGTGCAGAATGTGGTGTAATGATAGGGCACAGGATATACCTACTATTGTTTTCATCATAACTGTAGATGGAAATGTGTAATGCAAATTGGATTATATACATAATACACACCTGACACTTAGAAAAGTCCACTGATGATGTGATGGAATTAACAATAATACTATTAGGCTAAGAAGTAGTGTTGTAAACAATTGATCCATGTATGTTTGCATATGCACAAATTATGAATTGTGCATGAACTTGAACTGAAAGTATACAGAGCCGTAAAGTAAAGACAGATTAAATCATCATACTGGAGAAACAGAAGCAAACCAAATTTCAGCAAATTTGCACAATTGTAAGTAATTACGTCATGTGAGTTTATACCAGGGGTGGCAAACTTCGGTCCTGGAGAGCCTCAGCCCTGCAGAGTTCAGATCCAACCCTAATTAAAACTGACCTGCCTATAGCTTCCTAGTAACCCTTTAGACCTTGATTAGCTTGTTCAGGTGTGTTTGATTAGGATTAAAGCAAAACTCTGCCGGGTTGCGGCTCTCCAGGACCGGCGTTCACCACCCCTGGTCTATACCATTAAACCCTACCCTGTTTGTTCAACATTTTCTGAACTTCATTTGGCTGATAACAAGTACTGACAAGAAGACAATCAAAAACATTTATGAAAATGCCATTATACAAACTTTATTATAAATGCAACACTGTAACTGTAAACTGCTCCCACTTACAGTTTAGTCACACCTACCTGTATGAAATATAGAAATATAAGAAATGTATTTTAGTTAAGTATTCAGTTAAGTATTTAGTTAAGAATTTCAGTAGTGAAATACAATAAATCTCTACACCTATGCATAAAACGATTGCGTGACATTTCATGGTACATGACACATTTCTGCTCCCTGGTTGTCTGTTTAGTGGTGCCCTGGCAGAGCTGGAGGAACAGAAGGATGAGGTGAAGCCGGAGGAGTATACTCCCGAGGCGAAGGATGGTTGAAGACAAACCAAGAAGCTGGAGGGGCGAGGGAGCCCGGCGGAGCCAGTGGACTGCCGGGCCATGGCGGAGAGGAGGGAGCTAGGAGCCATGGTTGAGCCACTGTGTTGCTGGGCTGAGGTGGAGTCCTGGACTTTGAAGCTGGAGGCGGAACCACGATGCAGATGGAGACTGGCAGACCCGTGGTGAGCCCACAGCATAGATGATGCCAGAGAACAGCGGAGGAAGAGGCGGGAGTGGGTGGAATGGGGGCATTTGTGAGGCTCTGGGCTGAACTTGGGAATAGAGTATCTCTTTGGGCTGGACTTAGAAACTGAAGCCCTCTCTGAGCTAAACTCAGGAATGGGAGCCCTCTCTGGGTTGTACTTGGAAATGGGAGCCCTCTCTGGGCCAACATATAAATCCATAGGCTCTCCTTTAGAGTCGTACAGTCACAAATCTAAACTCAGCTCACCCTGAGCCATGGTGCAGTGGGCAGAGCTTTTCTCTGCAATCTCGCCGTCTACAACTTACTCCCTTGTGGCAGGCATTGTAGCCGGCTCTCACACCTCTGATGTCATTTACAGCTCTAACTTCGTGGTGATCCTCAGCTCTATGGTGGCTTGTGGCGATGGTTCGTCGGACACGGGTGGGTTTGGGTTTGTGCTCCGCGCAATGGGGAGATGGTGGGCTGGGCATTGGGTCTGGCTGTGTTTTGGATTGCCAAAGACATCTCCAGACACCAGATGATCACTTCTATCCAGCTTAGTCCGGTGGTGTCTGAAAGGTCGACGGGGCGGTAGTAATAACATTGAATGACGTTAAAATGGAGAGCTGGCTGAACTCAACCACATACTCCAACAGGAAAAGGTTCTTGCAGGCGAGGGTGGTAAACTTTGCGGCAAGGGGATCCATTGGGAACATGGGGAAAACAGAAAACAAAACACTGAACAAAACACAAAAAATATAAATGGAGGGGAACAATGCAAATAAAATTGTTTCAGTCCGGCGTTCTGTCACGTTTGCTGCTACAACATGAAGCCGGAGATGAGGAACAAGTAGACGTGGGGTACACTTCCAATGAACAATCTTTAATGATAATCTGTAGCACAAACACAGGGAACCAGAAGACATAAGATGCCAGATGAGGAATTCAGGAACTGACAACACTTATAAACCAAACGAGGGAATTGATAGGACACACCTGAATCAAATGAACAGTTGACAAGAGAGAAGAATTAGGTCACAGGGAGCACATGGGGAGATAAACACACATAAACAGTCCATGGGCATGACAGTGTTCTTGCCACAGTTTATTAATTATTATAATTATCATTATTGTTGTCATGAATCCAGTCCATGGCTTTCCGTCCACTTGCCACTAGATGTTGCACTGTCATCACATTGACTCTCACACTACACAAACTGTTGCATGTCATCCCGGACTACATTTCCCATCATTCATTGCTCTGATTACACACACAGCTGTAACCGTAATCAAAACACACTATATAAGCCTTATCCCTTTTCCTATTCGCCGAGTATAATTTGCGTTTATCTCTGTGTCTAGTGATGTGTCAACGTTACGGAGCCTTTCCGTGTTTTCCGAGCCTTGTCTAGTCTGTTATTCCGTGTCTTGATTTTCCTGCCTGGTTTTCCTCGCTCTGTTTGTTTCTCTGCCTGCCCTGGACCCCACACCTGTCTTGTGGATTACCCGTTTGCCTAGCCCCTTGGACTATGTTCGCCTTGTTTGACCCACGTCTGTTCCTGGAATACTTTTATGTCTTGCCTGTGTCAAATCTGTCTGCTGGTGTTTTACCCCTGCCTGTGTGTTGACCATGTTTTATAATAAAGCTTCGCAAATGCATTCGCACGTCGCTCTCAGTCTCTCAGTCTCTCCGTAACAGAATACTCAGCCATACAAGGATCCAGCAGATTTTCACACGGACACTGGCCAGGAACGGACACTACTAGAATACTGTTTGCCCTTAAACAAGTTGTTCAGTGGACCAACATGTTCACGAGTTTTTGGCCATCGCGAACTATTCAGATCTCCTGGACTATCTTTTTATTGAGATTTTGTGTAATGGCGTGAAATCACCTCTCAGATATGAGCTTAGATTTGAGGGTCCGCGTTCATCACTTGCTCAATTTATGGATTATGCTTTGTTGATTGTTGTCTTTTTGTTTTCTCTGGGTGTCACGGAGGAAGAAAACGACATCGTGTCTGTACCAGTAATGGTGGCTGCGAGGTTTAAACACCCACAAGCTCCAGGACATTCTTGTATAATGAAGAAAAACATTAAATAATGTGAGTTTTCCCCCCACTTTGAATTGTTTTACTTTAATTTTGTGAATTTTTTGAATGATAGATCAAAAAGATAAACAATGCAGATTTACTTTCACAGCTGCCTTTGCTCACATTTACCAATATTAGTGGAGGGCACTGTATATATACAATGGAGATCAAATTTGAGAACAATCTATAAATACTTGATTTTTTTTTTTTCTGAAATATTGTTAATCTTCATTGCTTAAAATTTGAAGGAATGTTAGCGTTTGTAATGTTTAACAGACTGTCATATGCTCAAACTAAGACAAATTTCAGCTGAACAAGTGGAGGATCCTGATCAAAGTTCAACATCCTTTGAAGAGAGAGAAGCTCTAAGAAAAGCTCTAAATCAAGCAGCTTTGAACAGTTAAATGCAAAAGAGAATATTCCAGAAATGTCCCTGTGGTATTTATTTTATTTATTTATTTATTTATTTATTTATTTATTTATTTATTTTTATTTGTCCCTGCAATGGAAGCCGGTGGTCACCAATACTGTTTGCCAATCAAACAAACAGATTGTTAGTTTATGCTATGGTCTAATTTTTATAAAGAGATTCATAGTTTAACCCTTGTGCGACCTTTTGGACATTTTTGCCCTTTTCTTTTTTTATTGCCAGCTGCATAAATTTTAGCACAGGTGTGTATTTTTATTGGAAATTTACTATTTCACCCCCATTTCCTTTAATAAATCTATTTTGCACTGGGTACAAAAAAAAAAAAAGTTCCTCTCAGGACCTTAAGGACAGAAATGTCCCCACTGAAACCCATTGAAACTTGCTATTGTTAATCACAGTGCCATTTGACTGTAAAATTAAGCAATTTTTGTTAATAGACTTTCGTCCTGTTAGCAAGGCTTCAAAATTATTATTGTTATTATTATTATTTTTTTTTTTTTACCATTTGTTACCAGATGGTGAGATTCTTTCAGATTTGGCCAATAAAGCACATACTCGCTTTATTCCTGTTTTCTGCATATTATAGAGCCAATTGGATAAATAATGCAGCTATAATTGTGTGGGTGTGTTGCTATGGATGTCAGGGTGTGGTTTGTATGCATGTCATAAAAATATTGTGTGTGCTTATAATATTTGAGAGAGGAAGAGATAATGGCAGTTTTGCTGGCATCTAAAGGGGAAAATTTGGTACTGTGCCCAAACAAAATCTTCTCGAAAGCTCATTTTTAGAGATATCAACCTCAAATTTGATTTGTTTAGATTTATGGCTTTGGTTTTCTAGCAGGTTTAGAGTTCAACATATTTAATAAAATACATATTTTATATAAAATATTGTTTTATAAAATTTTTTTTTTTTTTTTTTTTTACTTTTCTTACTTACAATAATCTGCCATGGGTCTTCTTTAAAATGAGACCAGCCTTAAGTCTGTGTGCCCAAGCTTTTTTTGTCCACTAAGGACCTATGTGTAACTTTTTTTTATTGATGCACAAGGGTTAACTTTGAGGTACATTGTATTTTAATTATCCAAAGCAAATAGAATAATAATAAGTATAAGTAGTAAATATATAAATATTTAAATATATAAATAATTACAAGAAAACTTTTTTTTTTTTTTTTTTTTTTATACAAAAAGCCCATTGATGGAAGTAAAATGAAAAAAAAAAAAATCCAGGGGCAAAAAACAACAACAACAACAACAAAAATCTATAGATCTATATTGGCTTCATTGGCTGAAAGTGTTAATACATGTGCTCTGTCTTTGTTAGATAGGTAGGAATGAGGATCTAGTTTACAGACTTGCAGCCACACCTGTTTTACACACGTCACTCAAACACAGAAGCAGAAAACAGGAATCACCTGAGTTCAGGGAAAGAGAAACACAAGTGTATGTGTCTCTGTATTCACGTAGTAAAATGGAAGAAGCCAGAATTTTGCAGGAGTTCACATGTCCAGTGTGTCAGGATCTCCTGAAGGATCCAGTGGCCATTCCTTGTGGACACAGTTACTGTAAGAGCTGTATTACAAGCTGCTGGGATCGGGAGGATCAGAAGAGAGTCTACAGCTGCCCTCAGTGCAAACAGACCTTCAGTCCAAGACCTGCTTTAGCCAAAATCACTGTGGTGGCTGAAGTGGTGGAGAAACTGAAGAAGACCAAACTCTCATCTGACTGTTACGCTGGAGCTGGAGATGTGCAGTGTGACATATGCACTGGAAGAAAATACAAAGCCGTCAAGTCCTGTCTGCTGTGTCTGAACTCTTACTGTCAGAATCACCTTGAACAACATGAGATTTTCTTTAAAGGGAAGAGACACAGTTTGATTGATGCCACTGGACGACTGCAGGAGATGATCTGCCAGAAACATGAGAAGATCCTTGAGGTTTTCTGTCGCACTGACCAGAAATGCATATGTCTGCTGTGTACGATGGATGAACATAAAAACCACAACACTGTATCAGCTGCGGCACAGATGACAGAGACACAGGTATTTAGAACTAGACACTGATTAAATATTGTTAACACTTTGGCTTGTTTTTATTGGCATCCATATTGAGAGCTTACAGCATTCACTCTGCACACTTCAGCAGAAATGAACAGCAGTTATAAGAAACGTTCCACTGCTACGTCTGAAAATGCACTGTAAACCTACAGTACAATCTTTTGTAAAATTGGTCTTGATTAAGCAACATCAAATAATGGAGTAAAATATTCAATTAGTATTTGACAACTTCTACTACTTCTATCTGTTAAAATGCAAGTTAAGTGATAAATGGCATTCTATGTCTGACTGAATACTTATGCTTGCAGGGTGAAATGGTCCTTATGCTCCATGTTAATTAATTTATGATGATCGTAACCGATCATCCCTATTGGAGTTTGAACCTACAGCCATTGATTATCAGTTCAGATAAACTGCCTTACCCTACTTTTACTGAAGTCAAATGTACATAGTGGTTTTCTGAGACATTTACTATCATGTGTTTCTCCAGCACACGCTGAAGGAAACTCAGAAGACGTTTCAGCTGAGAATCCAGCAGAGAGAGAAAGATCTTCAGCAGCTGAGAGAGGCTGTGGAGTTTCATAAGGTGAGTCTGAAGAAGAAGAGAAGTTTGTCTCAGTCTCAGTTCAGACTCTCTTGTCTCTTTCAGTCCCACTGAAGCCTGAATCACTGTGTGTCCTAACAGCGCTCTGCACAGACAGCAGTGGAGGACAGTGAGAGGATCTTTACTGAGCTCATCCGCTCCATTGAGAGAAGCCGCTCTGAGCTGATACGACTGATCAGAGATCAGGGAAAGCGAGCGCTGAGTCGAGCTGAAGGACGACTGGAGCGACTGGAGCAGGAGATCAATGATCTGAGGAGGAGAAACGCTGAGCTGGAGCAGCTTTCACACACACAGGATCACATCCAATTCCTGCAGGTAACAGAGATCTTAAAGAACAGGATAATAGTGGACTTGAGCCACATGCTGCTGTGACAGGAGACTCACAGAGAAACATTTCGTGAGAGCAGAATGAGACAAAACTTCACTAACATTTCACCTTTTTAACTAATATTTTTTTCTAATTTGAAAGCAAACAAAACCTGACCGGGTTTTAAAGGTCCTTGTTCATTTTTTTTTAGTGTCACTAACAGCTCTAAAGTTATAAATAATGGTCTGTATACTCATAACCTTTGAGTTACTTTTTCTGAGCAAATCTATACAATGGGACTCCGCTGATGTGCTTGAGCTGTTAGATCAGGGATGGGCAAGTTCAAACACTATCTCACAACCAATTCCACATCACTTGAAGGCTTTAGGCAGGTGTGTTTGACAGTGCTGGGGAGTAGCTAGCTACAAGTAGCAACGCTACTAACGTAACTACATTTTTCAGTAGCATGACAGTAGCTCAGCTGCTTTTAAAACAGTGTAGCATATATATATATATATATATATGTATATATTATTATTGTGTGTATCGGGTAGTTTACAAAATCCGTCGATTGGGACAGTTTTTGTAATTTAAATGACTTGGAAAAAATGTGTCCCAATTAACCCTAACCCAAATTCACCCTACTCTTTTAAATCATAATTGCTTTACAATATGTTGTTTTAAACCCTAAATAAGAAGAAGGGAAGCTTGAATGTAGCTTAACTACTATAATTTACGAGTAGCTTGTAGCTGGTCAAGCTACAGTTTCAGAGTAGCTTCCCCAACACTGGTGTTTGATTAGGGCTGGAGCTAAACTCTGCAGGACAGTGGCCCTCCAGGACAGAAGTTGCCCATCCCTGTGTTAGGTGGACATTTATGTTCTTAGCAGATTTTTTATCATCCAAACTATTTCCTACAAAATTCATATGTAGTGTAAGCGGCAAATACGAGAATCTGTAGCTTTAATGTAATTTAATGAATATGAGAAGAATGAAGTTGATGTTGGTGCAGGTTATTGGGTGAAGTGTTGAGCTGATGAGTCTTGATTTCTGTTTTCTGTAGAGTTTCCAGTCTCTCTCAGCACCGCCTGAACCTACAGATGAAAATGATGATCCCTTCAGTTCTCTCTTCTCTTTTGATGACCTGAGAGAATCTGTCGTTCAGCTGAGAGACAAACTGGAGAATTTCTGCAAAAAGAAGCTCAAGAAGATCTCAGATGGAGGTAAAGTCCTGGAGATTTATCTGCTCCCAAAAATGAGTCCTCCATCATCTCATCACATGTTAATAATATAAGAAATATCTTGACATAACACATAACTTGTATTTATTATACTGTTTTCTTATTATCAGTTTCATATAATTTTTCATTCTTATACATTTTTAACATGTATATCTTTATATTTACCTATATAATGTCAGCATAGTGATATGTATTAAGATATATTTGGAAAGGAATAAGAAAGTAACAGTTTGCTACGTGGCGTCTCATATAAATTTAAGACTTTTTAAGACTTTTTAAGGACCCGCAGGAACCCTGAACGCTTCACAGCTTTTGCATATTACATACCCAGAATTTGATTCATCCTTACTGACCACTTTGCTAAAATGTTCCAACACAGTACTGGTTTCCCCTGCTGAAAAAAACAGCATTTAAGCTGGTCCTTTGCTGGTTTATGCTGGTCATGTTGCTGGTCAAGGATCAGCATAAACCAGTAAAGGACCAGCATAAACCAGCACCAAAACATACCTAACCAGCATCCCAGCATCAAAACATAGCTAACAGCATATGCTGTTTTTTTCAGCAGGTTCCCCCCTTCCTTTTGTTTTGTTTTTAACTTTCCTTTTTTAATTCTCTCATGGGTCCTTCCGCAAACTTGCATATTTTAAATGAGAGTCTGCAAATGAATGCCTGTCTGCCTGATGAAAAAAAAAAAAAAAAAGCATTTAAAACACGTTGATATTTTAGACAATGTAGTTAATATTTGCATCATTAATGGTTTATCTTATCCACCCGTGTTCCACTCGCAATAGAGTGTTTTCACATTACGTCATCAATCTGGAAGTCAGCCATTGCGGCAGAATTGAGCGTAAACAATGCCATTGAACCGAACGGAGCTTGCGTATAGGCTTCGAAAGTAATTCATTATGTCAGCATAAGAAATAGAATGGTCATCAGTCCACGACAACTGGGGCAGATCGCACGGATGTTTATCACCTATTACAGGGCTGGACAATATGGACTGCCCTGTGGCCCGTGCAAGTCGTGATTCACTGCACTGCATTCGTAACACAAACTTGTTCCAAAATGTCATTTGTGTGGAAATATTATGTTATTATTATATTTAGTCTGTAAAAGCCCCTTAACAGCTGAAGACGGACATAAAAAGGAGAAAATACTGTAGCAGGCAGATCAATCTCACTGTTCACGATGCACGAAATATTGGAAGAAACCCATAATAATGAATTGGGGGTAGGAGTTTTTATGAATGTGTCTCTGAGGGGAACTGTCTGTTTTCAGAAAAGTTTACATGGCATTTCCTTTTCATCTAGCATCTAGCAGTGTTATAAAGCAGCGTAGCGGAGCTTTGTGTACAGCAGTAACCAAGGAAACACTATCGCCGCTTAGCGTTGAGCCTTGTATTAACTTTAGTTTGTCAAAATAAAATGACCTTTCCTGCTTACTAAGTCCTTCTCTATATGATTTAGCAGCTTTCATACATTTTCTGTGGTTTAGGCAGCATAAATTAGTAGAACGTCTTCAGTGGTCCACTAACCATGCAATCAATATTTCTGCTTACATATGAGTATCGCCGCAATGGCCGCGTATCCGGGTAACTGACCAGAACGTGACGTCGGTGCGAACCCTCTATTAATTCATTTTTATTAATCATAGATATAACTGCAATGCACACATTACTAATGTATATACCACACACACAAACACACAAACTTAACTTCCTTAGCTCTGCACACCGCTGACCCACCGGTGGGGTCCAAAATTGCATCATCAAAGTTATTGTAAAAATTAATAAGTTACAGAGCAGTGAACTAGACAAATATTGTATCATTTGAAAGCTTAGAACCTCAGCTTTCTTATCCATCCCATCACTTTTGCATTTATGTTACAAAGAAAAATCATAATATGGTCTGAATCTGCCCCCCCACAAACAAGCCCCCCTCCTGAAGACGACCTAATAATCATATTCATATTCACATTGCTCAGACTTCCCAAACATAGATGAGTCATATATCACATGAAAGCTATCATTCACCAAATTATGATTTCATAGAGCTAACAAATTACAGAGAATGATTTTAAAAAAAAATCACGACAACAGAAATTACTTGTGTAAACAAACAATCAGTTAGGTCACATTTCTGCTCCAATTACTACTTCCACGTGCAAGAAGTGGCTAAAAACTTTATATCTGCTCTTAGATTAGGTTGTTATCTTTAAAATGAGACTACACTTACTTTTCTGTGCACTTGCACGGCCAAACAACACCCTACAATGTCTTGGATGCGCCGATCAATGCATGCGATGCAGTTGAATGATGCATTTTCTACTAGTTTTGCCTTAAAGGGGTCATCGGATGCTAAGTTCACTTTTACATGTTGTTTGAACATTAATGTGTGTTGGCAGTGCATGTACAAATCTACTCTATAATGATAAAAATCCATGCAGTGGTTTTTAATTAATCTGGAAAAATAATATCCCCTTTTTCAAATCGAGCCGTTCTCAAATGCCTGTCGTTGTGGTGTCACACCCACAGAGGCCGCTCCCACGATAGTTGATTGACATGAGCGTTTTACCTCAGATCAGCTGGAACAGTCCACCCTCTTTGTTTCGATGTAAGTTAGACAAGAATATCTCTGATTGAGCGATTGAGGTGTTGTGTTGCTGGATGTAATAATGAACATAGTGGTCGTCATTTACTCCCGACATCTGAGCAGCTGAAGATGCAGTGGATTACGTTTGTTTGTGAAGGGAATGCACCTCTCGATCTACATATATCCGTCTATGTTCGTGTGAATTATTCGTGTTCCAGCTTCACTTACAGCAGAAGTGAGTATAAGGGGTTTTTATGAATCTAATTCCTAATAATGTGCTAGTTAGCAAGTTTAGCGGCTAAACACGCTAAATGCGGCTAAAGTAAACAGGCTCGTCACTCCACAGAGAGAAGAGAGGGGCGGGGCGAGCAGAGCTCATTTGCATTTAAAGCAGCCTCGACCAGAATGAGATGATTTTTGCAGAGCTGATTTTGACAAGGTAAAAAGGGTGTTGTTTTACATGACCATTGAGAATTTTTAACCAAAGTATTTTATAGACTTTACATTAAGACCCTAAAAAATCATATCAACTTGTGGAAAATGGGCATCCGATGACCCCTTTAACACGTTTATGTTGACAGGCAATTGCGTCATCACGTAATGCATCATGTGTCTGAAAAGCCCCCAATCAGATCTGTCCAAAGAGACATCGATTAAACTCCTAGCCCAATCCAATGTCGATTTATGCCTTCCCAAACAGGAGGGAGGAGGGCGCAGTGAATGCGAAATGCGCACCGCCTCCTAGCGTGCTAGCTGCCAGCTCAATGCAGAGTTGGAAAATTATGTATTATGAACAAATACAATAGTAATTATGAATTATTCCACCCATGTGTTAAAATTTAGGGTGCTTTTTTGTAAAATGAGACCATTTTTATCCATTTAGCCCAATGTATGTGGGAATAGGACTCTTTTGAATTCAGGTATTCCTTATTTTGCAGAATGGAGACCCCTAGAGGACATATTGCCTCCTTTCAAATAAATCTCAATAACTTTTTTTTTAAATGATGCAAAGAAAATTATTTTTTCCTCTGTTTACTGGCACCTATTGGAATCAAAAGAAACTTTCTGCATCGATATAGACCAAACACATCTTAAAAAACAGACTTTCAAAATAAAACTTAATTAAAAATCAAATTCGATTTTTTGTGTTTATCAAAAAATTATGAAAAAAATACAATAAAAAGTATTAATTATTCCATCCGTGTGTTATCAATTTACTCCAATCTATGTGAGTACGGTGCTCTTTTAAATCAAGTATGCCAAAATCAGTAAAAAATTCAAAATATGCCACAGAGCTTCACGGCAACCCATCAATATACATATATATATATATATATATATATATACATATATACACACATATATATATATATATATATATATATATGTATATATGTGTATATATATATATATATATATATCTGTATATGTAAATGAATAAATTAAGTTGTTTTATAAATTCAATTAAAACAAAAAAAAAATCTAATGCATTTCATAGGGCCCTTAATATGTATTTTTTGATAAACTGTTGAACATACTGAGAACATATTGACATATTGTGTTCAGTTCGGTATCAGTTTATTCCTCTGTTTTTTTTTTTTATATAGAATTGGTTTTAACAAGCTCATAAAAAGGTTTTAGATTTAACTAAAATCTGCAGAAACCTTGAAAATGGAGGGAAAAAAAGAGAACCACTTTTGTATACAAGAACTGTTTAAAACATTCCTTTTATTTGTCTCAGTTTGTACTACTACAGGTCCCTCTGTGTGCAGCAATGCAGCTCCTTCTACACCAAAGGTAAAACCTGTAGAGGACCTCAAATTCTCTGCCCCTGTGGCTCCACCTGCCAAATTGATTTCTTTTGGACTTTCTGGACATTCCGCCAAGAACACCGTCAACAGTGACGTCAGCTTGAATAGCTTCACATCTGGATCTCAAAAACCAGTTTCTTTTAGTTTTGGATTGAAGGATGCTGCTGTGACATCTGCTGGTGTTGGAGCTCAGGCTGAGAAGAAAACAATTCAGGCAGATGCACCACAACATGAGAAAGTGTCTGCAGCTCCAGAGGTCCCATTTGACACTGCCCCCTGCAGCACTGAAAAAAGTAATGCAACATCACAAGAAGTGAAATTTTTGGCTAAAACAATCTGCCAACCTGCTGTGACAGCATTTGAAGCTAATATCAGTCCAGGCACTGCTATTCAGTTTGGTACAAGACATGATAAAGCATCACTGAAAAACTTGAAGACTGAGACGTCTACACCTGAAGCTAAAAAAAGGTCTCTAAACAGTTCAAAGGTGTCAATTTCCGCGCCAGTGCCTGTTGGTGTATTTAACTCTGGTATTGCAAAATCTGAGGCAACAGCATCAGACAAACAGTCACAAAATGTATCTACATCAAACCTCCTGAAAAATGTTGCTGAACTTCACAAAGAGGATAAAAAAGAGGCAGCCCCAAGTTCCTCAGATCAGTCTGTAGATGCTTGTGGTCACGATAACAAACCCCTCAATACTGGTAAGCTTAAATCCTTTAGTTTTGCCATTCCCTTTGTTATTAAGTAAATATCTCAGACTTGTTTGAATCTTAACTAGAAAAGCAACATCAATTTAAATGTAACAAAAGCAAAGCTCAACTGCATCTTGCCATTTTGATTTCTGATTTCACATCTCATAATTAGTGTCCTGTTACAGTAGTTATGGCTGACTTGATTTCTGTATTCTGGCATATTTCTGAGCAAAACAGCTTTAAGAATGTGAAAAACTATAGGGCAGGTCTTGTCTTTATCCAATAATACAAATACAGTATATAAATTCAAGCCAGGCAGTGATAACTGTCATAATTGGATGTTTTGGTGAACTGTTAATCTAATATGCAAGAATTCTCCAGTCATTTAGTACACTTAAACTGCTCAAAGCTCATGCTTATTAGCATGCGTTTTTGATTGCCATGCCTAGTATCCACAGCTTCTAACTAAATAAAACAGTCTGTGTCATCACGAGAAATGATTAACTTCAGATATACACCAGTGTGTTTTCACTCTGTTTCACAGATAAAGATTCTGAAAGTGCAGTGAGGAATCTAAAGGGAAAGCCGAATGTGGACAGAGCTGATGAAGTATCTGATCATGGTAGGTTGCTCTTGTGATATGCATTACTGAGATTAATTTAGGTCTCAGTGCTAGACAGTGAGGTCTGGCCATTGGCTGGGACAGTTGACTGAACTCAGGTTTAGCATTGGCACGTTTTTCAGTCTTGCCATTTTAAACATTCAAGCACAAGCATAGCTTGAGCTCCAAGGGCCAAACCTACAAACTTCTAACCGCGTCCCAAATGATGCACTTATACACTATGTACTTATGCACTCAACCATGTAGTGTATGAATTATATAAGGTTATTTTGTCATTCATAAACAGAGTCTGATAGCCCCTTCCCCTTCGCCACGTAATTAAAGCTGCGTCAGAGTGCATGAACTGTTCAACATTCCACACTTCATTTTTTTTTCTGTTGTTGTTATTTAAGTGCATCATCTGGGGAATTAAAGTGCACTTTTTAGTTTTGGAATTTTCAGGGTAAACACACTACTCGCACTATTTATACGACAAACCGTTATAGAATAGTGCACAAGTACGTGATTTGGGATGCACCTTATGTCTATTCTATTTTTGCTGTGCTAACCTTAGCAATAAACACGTTGGAAAAAATGGAGATCTGTAAAATTTAACTGCTGTCTAAAATGTAAGCACAGTTATTAGAATGCAAATTACATGGGTCAAAAATGACACAAAAAAAGGTCACTTTTTATTATTTTTTTCTTATTATATTTTACTCTTATGGCATGGCAGTCAAAGTTTTATGAGAGCAGTTATTGTATATGTATGTATGTATAGAGAGAGAGAGAGAGAGAGAGTTCAAATGGTTGAACCATAACCAACCATTGCCATAACCATTGCCATTTGTAACCATAGTAGTACTAGATGTTGCATTTTCTTCCCTCTACATTGAAAAACCAGAACAGCTCAGAAGCCATATATCAACCCAACTGTGAGACGTTCCAACAGCTAATCTTTCAACATATGATTGTCTGAAGGCCCTATTTGGACAGGACAGGATAAAAAGTACAATGACAGGATAAAAAAGCACGATGAGTGAGGATCAGGTCAGAGTAAAGTACAGGGACGCTCAAACAAGCTGCCTGCTGAATGTTGTTTAGTGTGTGATGTGTGTTTGCTCTGCTCCAGCAGGTCTTTCTTTTGGATTTGCATCTGCAAATTTGTTAACATTTGCAGGCTTGATAAAGAATTCAGAGGAATTTGCATTTGCCAAACAAGGTGAGTGCCTAATAATTGTGTTTTTTTTGCATACAGTAAATGCAGTTAATGTTGCCTAAAACACAAAGGTCAATTTTATTTGTATTTTAATCTAATTTAATCTTTGTTTGACTTTAGAAAATGTCTTGTTTTTAAAGACCTATAGCAATTCATCATTCAATTTTCATGACCTAAAAAAATTGAATGATAAACAGTTTCCATGAAGACTCACTAATTTCTGCATTTCATAATAATGTATTTTCCTGACAGGCTGTGTTTTCTGATGTCATGCTAGTGCTCAGGCCTGTTGTCTAAAGTCTGTGAACAAGCTCAAACTTTTCAAATATCTTGTTTTATAAGCTATTCATAATGCTTGTTTTTTGCATGTATCTGACTTCATTGGAAGTATTAATATGAAGCATACTGCTGCTGTCAGTATTAATGTTGGTGGTGTGATGATCCAGCTTTTTTTTCCTTTTCTTTCTGCAGATGCTAATTTTACATGGTCAAACGCCGGAGCAAGAGTTTTTGGAAGTGCAGCAACACAAAATGAAGAAAAGGAGAAGGGCAGTGATGATGAGGCGCCCCAGAATGACGAAATCCACTTTGAGCCGATCGTGTCCCTGCCCGAGGTGAGTGTTTTTTTGTAATGCTGTTAGCTGTGCTCTTCATGTCTACAGAGAAGTGTGACGTGTGTTGACGCGGCTCCTGCAGGTGGAGGTGAGGTCCGGTGAAGAGGACGAAGAGATCCTGTTCAAAGAAAGAGCCAAACTGTACCGTTGGGATCGTGAGCTCAGTCAGTGGAAGGAGCGTGGCGTGGGAGACATTAAGATCCTCTGTCACCCTGTGAAAAAGTGCTACCGTGTGGTGATGAGACGCGATCAGGTGCTGAAAGTCTGCGCCAACCACACCATCAGCCAGAGCATCGAGCTCAAGCCCATGAACACCTCGGCTAACGCGCTGGTGTGGACCGCCACTGACTACTCTGGTACAAATCTCGCTCCTCACCTCATACACATATCTCTCCTGAAGGTGTCTTCACATCTGCATGTCTGTTCACACACACAGAGGGAGATGGGAAAGTCGAGCAGCTGGCGGTCAAGTTCAAGATTCCAGAGTTGGCCGAGTCCTTCAGACGAGCATTCACCGACTGCCAGAGCTGCATGTCGCAGGCCGATGCCGCTCTGATGTCTGCCGCCGAGGCGCTTTCACGAGAGTCCAACCCTGTGGTGTTCTTTGACATCACCATAGATGACGAGGCTGCTGGGAGAATCGTCATGGAGCTCTTCGCTCACATTGTCCCCAAAACTGCAGAAAACTTCCGCGCACTGTGTACAGGAGAGAAGGGCTTCGGTTACTGCCATTCTGTCTTCCACAGGGTCGTCCCAGACTTCATGTGTCAGGTGAGAACCCACTGTTATTATGGTATTATGAAAACACAGCATAGATCAGCAGTTGAATTAGATTCTCAATGTTAAAATCATTGTGATTGTTATCTATAAAATCAACAAATCAACAATGACCAAAACTGGTTCTCAAACAAAAAATCTAAAAATATATACTTAAAATCTATTTTAAGAATGTTTCCACTTTTTTATTATTATTAAAAACCTGCAGTGAAAAACACCTGCGATTATTTCGCTTTCGCAGTGTGATGCAAGCAGCGCAATGTAGCTAAAGACAATAAAGACCAGCTAAAGACCATTTTCACTGGATGTGGTGCAGAACAACAAATGCCTGGCAGTAGAGGCCATTAACACTAGACTGACAGATGCAGGCAAACTGCAGTGGACACGTTTGTTGGGTCAGTGTGTTACCCCTGTTGGTGTCTGTTGCCATTATAAAAGTTGCTAGGCAATTCAGTCAAAAGTACAAAGGCAGTGCTCTGGTACAGAGCCAGCAACAGATTCCAGAAGAGCTGGCCGAGGTGAGCCTGCTCTCAGCGGGTTCATGAGTGTTGAACGGCCGCTGACACTGTGGAGCTCAAATGTCCAAAAACATCAAAGGAAATTTTCGAATAGGTGCTATCTTTATAAGAACTATCTTTATAATAAACATACTGCATATATGAAGTCTAAATAACTACATTCTCACCTAATAAAACTCTAAAACTGCATTCTGTGACACAAACACTTTTAGTGGGTTTGGCTGTCCACCATGACACCGCTTTGAGAAATGCTGCAAACAGAGTGATAGAAATTGTGAAACAGTTCCCATGGCGATACTCATTTCACAGCAAGAACGATAACGACAACTATAACTATACGTTCACATCAGCCAGAGATGGGATGTATGACATGGGATGGGAAGGGATGGGATGTATATGAATAACATGGTAAATGTAGTGGAATAACATCATGCATTCTTTTCACTGGCGCTGGATATATATTTACTATTTTTTATATTTTTATATTTAAAAAAAGGTAACTTTATGTGTTTTTGTTACACTCTCTGTTGTGCAGAGCTTCTCCACAATTTCGTCTGCCATTTTAAATGCCTTAGCCCTTTAAATTCGAATTAATTCTGATTAGTTGTCAGTGTTTTATTGTTCATCATTTGGAAATAATTGTTCTGATCCCAATGATATCATCCCTCTGTATTCTTATAGTCATGGTTGTACTGTGCACACCACTACCTTCTTACATTTAGAACAATTTTTTTCATTTTTACAGTTTTCATTATTGTTCTGAACACATAGCTGGAAAGACCTCTCAGCTTATCATATTCCAGGACCAGAAGTAACTGTTGTATAAAAATAAACATTAACTGGTATAAAATATAAAAAACATATTTCATTCTAGATTCTTCCAGGGCACCATATAATCTGAAGTACTAAAACAACTAAAACTAAATAGACTAAAAGTTATAAATAAACATGAATAAAAGCGATGTAAAAATAAAAATGCCAAAAAACACAATATGGCTAAAAATGTAAAATTAAAATTAAAATTAAAACAGAAAACATAAAAAATATTCTAAATATTAACAGAAATTAATCAAACCAGCTAAAAGATCTGCTGAATGTATGGAGAAAGACAAGTCAATATTGAACATTATGAACTAAACATATCAAACACTAGATATAGACAGGACAGTTCATGGCAATGGTCTGAAATATCTGGAGTGTTTCTGCTTCTAACTTTGGTTTCTGTCACTCAGGGTGGTGATATCACCAACCAGGATGGGACAGGAGGAAAATCCATCTACGAAAAGACGTTCGAAGACGAGAGCTTCGAGGTGAAGCACACAGGGCCGGGGCTGCTGTCCATGGTCAACCGTGGCAGAGATACCAACAACTCGCAGTTCTTCATCACCCTCAAGAAAGCAGAACACTTGGACTTTAAGCATGTGGCCTTCGGCTTCATCAAAAAGGGCATGGCTGTGGTGAGGAGAATCGGAGAGCTGGGCACTAGAGATGGAAAACCCATGAAAACCATCACCATCTCAGGCTGTGGACAGATTAAGTGAACTTTTCTATATAAACTACTCTGTAAAAAAAAAGCTGTAAAAGTTATGGTAAAAAAAAAAAAACAGCAGCTGTGGTGGCCAGAATTTTACCGTAAAAATAAATACAGTAGTAACCTTTTATGTTTTACGGTTTTAACTTACATTTACATTTAAATACTGTAAATTACCTTTCATTAACTGATATAATGTTAATATCTCTGATATAATGTTAATAAACCTATTGAGGTACTGAAATAGTTTTGTACCTCTGTAATTCACTGATCAGGTGGTGATGAGAAAGCCACATGATGAACCAAAGCCCATTACAAGCAGCTTTTAAATATAAACATATATAGAAGGTGCACAGTTCCCTGAACTCATGTGTAAATCAGAACTTGTAAATGCAGTGTTTTTATTTTTATCCTTTTAATGTGTTAATAATATGCACAGCACTAGTTGACAAATTTATGCTTTGCAAAAAAAAAAAAAAAAAGAGGAAACACTTGATTAAACTTTATTATTTTTAAGTGAACGGATTCGGACGGTGACATGTACGCTGCATGTGCGAAACATCTTCACATATGTACTTTTATATTACATGTACCTTCTTTAAGAAAATAATATTAATGGCAATAACACTTAAAATGACTTTGTACTGTAATTATACATACAGCTTTGTGGTTTCATTTATGGTATATTTTGTTTTGTAATGCTTTGTTCATAATTATTAAATACTGTGCTCATAACTGTATATATTTACCGCATTTTGCACTCAGATAAGATGACAATGGTCGTAGCGCACCGTCAGGCGACCTTTAGTTTTACATCAGAATGAATTTTTAAATATCCACCAAATAATCAAATTATTACAGCACCCCCAACCTAAAACACCTTGCCGTTCCCCTTACTTTGCTACATTTTAAAACACGTTAATTACTGGGTAAAAAAAAATCCATCCTTGAAACTACTGCAGTAAATGATACGCAGGAGAACAAATTAGCTGAAAATGAAACCCTGTTGTATTCTGCTGAAGTTAAACTCGAAGGAAATTAAGTGAACCCCCGGCCATATTTAAGCTCAGTGTAAACTGTTTGCCTAGGGAGACCAAACAATATAGCAGCTTATAAAATGTCGACATCAACCCTTAGCAAACATGTAGAGGTAAGCTAAATACATGCATCATTGCATTAGTGGATAAAATGAAGCTCTGACAGTTCTGCAAAAGGTTTTAGACACATTATTATCCAAAAAGACAGTGGTGCAGGACTTTCAGGGGTGTGAAAGATATATCGTCTGCGATCATCTTGACATTATCGAGTACTTTGCAAAAAAACAAACAAACACTCCTCCAGAGGGCCGTGAAATCTAATAAATTAGACTAATGCGCATTTAGAGTGTGTTCTTTCACTGCGTGATTCAGTCTGTTAAATGCATTTAAAATGATCACAAAATTCATATATTTATATAATTTTATATAGTTAATATCACACAAAGTGTGCCATTTAAAAAAAAAAACATATATTATTAACACACACACACACATTATATATATATATATATATATATATATATATATATATGTATATGTATATGTATGTAATATGTTTATATATATATATATATAAACATATTACATACATATTGATTCTTTTTTTTTTTTTTTAAACAGTTCAATAAACAAAAAGTTATGGTTCCATTAAGAACCTTTAATATCCAAAGTACCTTTCCATTGCACAAAGGCACAAAACACAAGATATTTCTCTTTTCAATATGAATAAGAGTTTATTAGATAAATCTAAGACATATAAACTAATCTAGATGCACGCATTCACATATTCACACAGGTTGCAGAAAAAGAAAAGTGAGGAAAGAATGAGTTAAAAGAGTGAAAATATGAAATCCCAAGTTTATAGCAATATATGCAATTGCTAGGACCTGAACAACCATCAATCATTTAATTAACCCTCGTACTCAGTGAGGCTATTAAACTTCATATCAAATGCACCAGTTCAGGTAGAATCTAGAGGTTTTACTTGTGTTGCCTTGGTGTTAAGGGATTCCCTTGGGTGTAGTCTTTGCAGTAAGGGGGGTTTCCCAAGGTTGCTAATTGGCTGTGATGTCTTGGGCATTGGCTGAAGGATGGAGCGGAGTCGTGTACGGTGGTTGTGGTTTTGAGGCAGGCCAGGGGCGGATCTAAAAAAAATTTTGGGTGGCAAAGGGGTGGCGACACCAGTTTTTGGGGATTAATGGTCTGACATACACAGTTGTGTTCACAAATATTGCATTACCATTAAGTACTCATCTATACTGTTTAAAATAAATAAATAAATAAATAACATTTCGATATCGTGGCACCAAGTCAATACAT
The DNA here is from genome assembly GCF_022985175.1 of Labeo rohita. Taxonomy (NCBI): domain Eukaryota; kingdom Metazoa; phylum Chordata; class Actinopteri; order Cypriniformes; family Cyprinidae; genus Labeo; species Labeo rohita. The sequence goes on along the minus strand of NC_066881.1, from coordinate 1,231,520 downwards.
AATATAAAAAACTTTAACAGGTTATACATGTTTCTGAGCTTGTATCATTGAAGAAGACACGCAGTTCTATTAAAATTACATAAGCTACTTTTGAATTTCCTAACATTAGAAGGAAATACAATAATATCAAAACACTGAAAATGGATCAGTTTTAAAAACAATGTTTGATTTTCTGTTATTAACAGAGGTGGGAATCTCTGTAATCACCCAGAACACACTATCAACACCTCAGCAACTGCACAGCAAGCACTAGCAACCACCCAGAATATCCTAGCAAACAACTAGCCCATCTAACTAACCAAACTATACAAGACTTTAAACAAGACTTTAAGACAAGGCAGCATAAATTTGTGTTTCAAACTTTTCAATCTGGTTATTACAGGTAATCCTAAATGCTTACAGATGACTTTCCTGCCCAGTAAACTCTCATGAGATCAAAAACACCATAACAAAAAACTCTCATTAGGATTCAGGAATTATTTTTGCCGCTCAATGTCTGTTACAGTATACAACATAAATTAAATTACAGATACAGATGTATAACTCAGCTTTTGTGGAAAAAAATAATAAATAAATAAATAAAATCATTTTACTACTGTAAAGTAATCTCGCAGTAGATGAAAAGCACTAGAAAAGTTCAAATACCAAATAATTGTACAATACAGTACAGTAAAAAAGAAATAATAATAAATAAATAAATAAATAAATAAATAAATAAATAAATTCCACATCCTCAGCACATTTGGCCAAATTTCAATACAGTATACAGGACTAGCAGTTTCTTGGTCTCCCGAAAAAATGCTATATGTCTAGGCAGTCCTTTCTCAGCTCTGCAAATTGCAGTACACATAAAAATGGCTACAAATCAATATTTGACAGTCACACATTTGAAGCTGTACAACATGTGCTCAAGTTTACTGTACAAATAGTATAGTGAAATTTCCATCATCTGATGTTCCTTACCAAAAAGAAGTATACTTCAAGTTTATTTCATTATACTTAAGTAAAGTTCAAGTATATTATTAAGTATACTTTATGTAGTAAGTATACAAATATCAGTGTACTAGTAGTATACTTACTTATAGTAAGTGTAATATTTCAATACTCTCTCGGACTAAATATTGAATACACAACTAGCTTACATCTATGTTTTAGTTTGTACTGCAACAATACGAAAAGCGAACTTATAGGTATACTGATAGTTCACTCATTAAATGCTTGTAGCATTTTTAGTAAAACTTTGAAGTATAGTCTCAGTAAACTTCAAGTTTAGTAGTTTTATAGTGCAAATATACTAGCAAGAAGTTTGCTTTAAGTGAACTTTACATCATACTTTAAGTATACTACTTTGTCCCTATTAGGTATTACAGTAATTAGCATATTTTGTTATATGAATGAACATACACAACATTAAAAGAAAGAACAGGGTACCTGCTTGTAAACAAAAACATTTTATTCTAGCTTCATACATTCTTTTTTATAAACACTTGAATGTGGGTAAGTTCATAAATAATAATAAAAAAGAAAAAAAAAAACATTTTGAACAAAAAGCTGAAAAAAAAAAAAAGAATATGAATTGGATTCAAAGTGATAATAAAAACGTAGATGGAGTCAATCAGTCATTATTACCTCATCATTAGTCACATTTTATTCCATAACGTTACAGTTTTGATGCTGTTTTATGACTAATGATTGTATAAAAAATGTGTGAAAGCATCAGTTGTTTCAGTTTGTTCTTCGCTTGTGATTTGCGAATTCTTTACAGAAGATGTGTAATAGCGCCCCTATTATAACAATGAAAACACGGATTCTCAGAGAACAATATTGCTCAAATATATTTACATTATACAGTAGTCAACATTTGAAGTGGATCAAAAAATGTTTTGATCCACTTCAAGTATTGACTACTGTAAGTAAAGTATACTTAAATGTCATTTTAAGTATATTTCTGAGAGGTACATAAAGCACATTTCTGAGAAGTACATAAAAAGTAGACAAAGCATACTTTGCTATTTTTATTTTTATTTTTATTTATTTATTTATTTTTAAAGAAATATACTAATAGCACACTTGAATTAACTTCTTTTTCATAAGGGTTAAGACAACACTTGTATTGAATGTCACTATTAATCACTACTGAGTGTTTGTAATAAATTCTGACTGCAATCCAATGTGGATTTTGGTCAAATAATGAGGCAGAAATATGTTGTTAGTAACATTCTAGAAGCACAATGACAGGATGTAGAGTCTTTTTAACTTATAAAAAAAAAATAAAAAAAAAAAATTTAGAAGGGGAACACGGTGGGAATAAACCATGGAATATACTGAAACATGATGCCACAGAAGCAAACTAATCAGCTTAGTTCTATTGCGGGGCAATGGAGGACCCAGAGTTCACATAGGAAGAACTGGGAGAAAGCGCACACATCCATGAGGGAATGGTGCTACAAGTCGACACCAAGCCATCCTCCCGTAAATTACCTGATATTTCCCAACGCACGTGAGGAACGGGCTCTACGCAGAGATTGTAGGGTCTCACGAAGGTGTTAGGTGTCATCCAGCCCGCAGCTCTACAAATGTCTGCAAGAGAGGCGCCGAGCACCAGCTCCCAGGAGGAAGCAACACTTCTTTTGGTGGAGTGGGCTCAACTCCTGGGGGCGGGCACAGCTCACCTTGGCACTAGTACGCCAAGGTGATGGCATCTACTACCTAATGGGCCAACCTCTGTTTGGAGACAGCATTCCTTTTTTGCAGACCTCCACTGCAGACAAAGAGCTGCTCGGACCGTATGAAGCTCTGGGTGTGTTCCACGTAAATGCGCAAGGCGCAAATGGGACACGGCAACGCTAAGGCTGGATCTGCCTCCTCCAGGGGCAGCGCTTGCAGGTTCACCACCTGACCTCGAAAAAGAGTGGTGGGAACCTTGGGCACATAACGGGCCGGGGTCTCAAGATCATGTGAGAAACAGCGGGACCAAACTCAAGGCACGATTCGTTGATTGAGAATGCGTGCAGGTCCACAACCTTCTTGACAGAGTTGAGCGCAATCAGGAGCAAAGTCTTAGGCGACCTATTTTAGCTCAACTAAATCAAGCGACTCAACGGGACATCTCCAAAGGCCCACTTTAGAGGACCACGGAGAGATCCCAAGAGGGGATGAGGTCCAACCTGGGAGGAATCAATCTCCCTGCAGCTGTCAAGAACCTGATGACTGGGTGATGCTTCCCTGTAGATGAATCATCCCCTGCTTAATGGTGAGCCACGATGATAGCGGCATACACCTTTAGGAGGGAAGCAGCACACTGACCAAGCATCTCTAAGGGTCGTCAAGAGCAACACTATTTCAACGAATAAACCACTCTTCAATGTGTAAACCTGCCTCGTAGAGGGGGCTCAAGCCTGAGTGATCGAAACTATCACGGCCTACAAAGACCAGAGAGGTTAACACGCCCCAACCTGAAGCCGTCAAGGGTTCCAAGACCGGGTTGTGTGTGCCAGATCGTGCCCATCCTCTGACAAAGGGCCCCTCCCTCAGGGGAATGCTCCAGGGAGGAGTTCCTGTTGCGAGAAGCATGAGGTCAGTAAGCCAGGTTGGGGTAAAAAAAAAAAAAGCCAGGTTGGGGTGGGCCAAGCGCCGCAACCAACAGAACTTGCTCCTCGTCCTCCCTGAGCTCTTTTTTTTTTTTTTTTTTACTGAATCAACTACAATGAGCTGGACCCACTGAGGATGGAGTCTGTATCTCTGGGGAAGGTGAGCTCTTGCAATTGGCTGCACAATGAGCTTCCTGGAAAATGAATTCATGCAGCAGTTTAAGCCGCAACAGATTCCAGAGAGGGAGATGGCGAGCAAGTTGCGACATGGGATGGGTGTGTACACTGTTTGAAGTAAGCCACCGTTGCTATGTTGTCCACAGAGACAAGTACATGCTAGCTCTGCAGCAGCAGTGAAACCGGAACAGAGCAAGCCACACAGATAGCAACTCGAGGCAAGATATGTCACTGCAGTCAAGGTCCCTACCGGGAGCCCGAGGCTGCATGCCCGATACAAGCGGCGCCCCAGCCATATTGAGGCATCTAAGAATTTACAAGCCTCGACACCTGCCTCAAGGGCATTTCTGCCCGTAGAAAACAGGGTCTTTAACAAACTCGGGGTAACACCCAAGAGAGTGCCAGGGTGCCAGCCATCTCAGGATCCAACCAAACAGGCAGTGCAAAAGCGGTTCCATATGTGACAGGCCGAGCGGCATAAGTACGGCTATGTCCGACACAAGTCCAAGAGCCTCTAAAATGGTCTGAGGGTTCTAAGAAAGTTTGAGGAACTGCAGGCACTGCCGTGCTTTTGGTTCCAAAATGCCAAAATCAATATTGTATCTGGTCGGTATTGAAAAGGCAGTTTTTAATTTTACACAAAATGTGATATCTGCCGTGTTATTCTGTCATGTTTTCTTCCTATCTTTGCAAACCGCAACAAACGCCAGTCTCACTTCTATGCAAAATGCGATACATCAGCTCAGCCAATCACAGCACAGCATTTCACGCATTGTAAACAGTAAAGGCTGCACTTTGAATACACCCCGCATCCTACTTTTCAACATATTGTATCACAGACATATCTGACGAATCCTTTCATAAACAAAGTGTAGAGAGAGTGTAAATAAGAGATTCACTGTGCCGTGTAGAGAGCTTTGTTGATTACAATGGAACTTTGTGAGTTTGCGATGAACTAAGATGAGTGACAGCTTTTAATGAGTTTTAAGGGAGTTTGTAAATGAGATATTGATTTAATACAACACTTAAATAAACAAGAAGTTAATATTAAGTGACTAACGTTGTCTGACTATAACACTATTGCCTGATTTTGCTCTATTTCGTCGAAACAAAGTCACAACTGAGCTACTACGCATCTCTGTTTAAACACAGCTGTGTTTCATTTATGAATGAACGTGCGTTTTTAAATGGATCTAGAAGTCAATGAATCAATTACCCATTCATAAAGATTTGCTTTATTCCTGAATGAATCAGCCGTTCAAATGAATCAAATTAATGATATGATTCAGTAATTAAAACCGCCACCTACTGGCAGTTTTAGTTTAATTTTTAAAGTATCTTCTTTTCAGTTATTTAAATCATTTAATATTTCTATATTCAAAATGTTATACTTAAAACATTAATCTCTAAAGATGAATTTGTGAACTGACATAAAAGATGACATACTTTAATAAAGTTAAAAAATGCCATTACAAAGGTAAAAACAAAATTCCCCTCTAATTCACGTTAAGGAGTCAAATATCACCTCGTAATGGGACGGCTAATTTTTGATCAGATTTTTTGATTATTGATTAGAAGGTGCTCCTAAAATGTTGACTGTGCTCCTAGATTTTTTTCAAGTTAGAAGCACAAGTGCTCCTGAAAAGAAAAGTAAGCGTAGAGCCCTGATGGATTTATTGCATTTTGGGGGGAAAAAATAATCAGTTTTTATAATAAATCTCTGAAAATTAAAATCTGGATTTAAATTTTTAATGTTATTATAACCTAAAGATGCTATGTGAAAGTTTGAAACAGAAAATAGTGGTTTTCATCTAGTCACTTTCTTGGTAAAGAAAACACATTTTTACTTAAATTAATCAAAATGGATTTATAGCGTTTTGGAACCAAACTCCTCATATTCAGAGGCTGCGCTAGACTTTAACATTGTCCGTCATTTTGATGGACAGGGTCGTAAAACTTCCGTCATAATCTATTATTGCCCGTCATTTTAATTTTTCATATTTGAATTAAAACATTGAATTGCTTTTAATTTTTGTTCACATTTTAATTTTTAATCATGAACATACCGGAGGACACCGTAGTGTTTAAAAACATCAAAATACGCTGGGTAAAAAATAAATAAAATAGATTTCTTGATTTTAATAGAGTCTCATTTTAATGAACCAATATCGATTCTTAAATCACAACCAATCTTTTGATCTATGCTGCTTTCAGCTGATGAATGAACAGTGCATAGTGCGTCTTCCTTTCAATAAATAACAATAGGCTAAGCTTTGTGTTACTTTTTATATGAAACAAAGTCTGAGATTTCAAATTCTGTCCATTTTATTAGGAAATCTCCTGGTCTGCCTCTTGAAGCCAACACGGAAGTGACTAAAACTGCAATTCATCAACTGGCCACTAGAGACTGGCTGCAAAAGGGAGTCAATCCCATAGACTCCCCATGTTAAAATGCCCAACTTTACAGTGCTTACAGCCTGGTACAAAAAGTGGTTTGGTCTATATAGCTAATTGTGGCCTTCATGTCAACTGTGAGGGGGGTGAATTTTTTTTATAACTCATCCGTTTGAATTGTATTAAGCCTTAAGGTTCTGCATAATTTAGGGTGTGGCCACTTGAGTGACAGGTGGATTGCTGCTGCTGTCACCACCGTTGCGGTAGGTGGGCGTAGTTTCAGCAACCAGCTCCACCAACATCCCGCCTCTTTGCCCATTTTCGATTATCCGGGAGTGATGTGCAGTAATGCGATTCCAAGATGGCGACGGCCGACTCCCGCCCACTAAGAGCTTCAAAAATGCTCTTTAGAAACATATGGGTGAAGTCATGGACACTACGTCCATATTTTTTACAGTCTATGGGAAATTTAAGCAATAAATACCATTCTGACGTTCTTTAATGTGGCGTGATAGATTGTTGTAGCTTCTGTGTACTCACATTTGCATAATCAAATGCATAAGTTCACCCAAATTCTTGAATCGATTTTGCTTGACAAGCCTCTCAAGGCTACGGTTGGTTGTGCATCTTTTTCTTCCACACTTTTTCCTTCCACTCAACTTACTGTTAACATGCTTGGATACAGCACTCTGTGAACAGCCAGCTTCTTTGGCAATGAATGTTTTGTGTCTTACCCTCTTTGTGAAGGGTGTCAATGATTGTCTTCTGGACAACTGTCAGCTCAGCAGTCTTCCCCATGATTGTGTAGCCTAGCGAACCAAACTGAGAGACCATTTTAAAGGCTCAGGAAACCTTTGTAGGTGTTTTGAGGTGATTAGCTGATTGGCATGTCACCATATTCTGATTTGTTGAGATAGTGAATTGGTGGGTTTTTGTTAAATGTGAGGCAAAATCAACACAATTAAAATAACCAAAAACTTAAACTACTTCAGTCTGTGTGCACTGAATTTATTTAATACAGGAGTTTCACAATTTGAATTGAATTACTGAAATAAATAAACTTTTCCATGACATTCTAGTTTATTGAGATGCACCTGTACATACATACATATTAGGGATGTAACGATTACCATTTTGACGATAAATCATGATAAAATTCCCCACGATTAGTATTACTATTTCATATTTTAATTATCATTATAACCTATTCAGTTACCATGATTTAAACAACTGATGATAAATAAATACTGTCCAGCATAAAGCACAGTTAAGTAACAGTCTCATTTGCACACAACACGCACAGTACTTTCGTTTTGTTTGAAAGGCGGCGGAAAAGCTTAGAAGGGTGCTAATCTCCACGGAAATGATCGAGCAGGCACAGAAAAACACAAGATAGTCTCAGTTCATTTTAAGCAATAAGAAATGGATTGCAGCTTTTATGACTCAATTCTCATTTTCATCCTTCATTTAAAGCAGTTTTGGCGTTATTTTAATAGCAAATAAAAAGAGTGCATTATTGTAATAGGAGAGGGTGCCAGAACCAATGCTCTCCCAAATATATGTAGTGATTATGGCTCTGCACTCCCTCAGATATTACATATGCACCCTCAAACTTTGTCCTGTGTACGCGCGAATAAGTGCTTGTTGTAAAGAGGTATTTATTAAATCATTTTATTTAATTGAAGCGCAACCCTCATAGAAAGAATGTGTGTATTATTTGGTAACTAATGTATTTGCAGTCCGTGCATTTCACTTCGCAATTGGGGGTTGCCCACCAGCAGAAACATGCAGAATAATCCCAACATGGTGGGAATTATACAAATAAAATGAATATATGAATGAATTAATTATATGAGTGTACCTCTGAAGTTTCTTACTGTCTTCAGAAAAGATTCGATGGCATTTTGTTTTCATTTTCACTCCATGTAATATCTAAAGTAGTGTTCTTGATCGCAGTACTGCTTTATCCACAAAGTTCACGGAAACAGCTGTAATTCAGCTTTTCCATAAGCACCATCTAGTGTCATACAGTGGATTTATGGAGACTTACATTTACATTCAGCTTGTGTGCAGCTTTTGTCTTGTCAAAAAACAGACCGAATTTTCATGCCTTTGCTATAGCCTAAATTTTGACCAGTTGATGAAAAGAAAGCTTATGTGGATTCTACACATTTAAACAATTCAGATAAATTATCTAGATTTATGGAGCAGATAAAATACATATAATCATTTATTAATCAGTTATCATTTTGACTTAACTCTTTTCTTTATTTAAAGGCTGAAATGTGAGCTTTATCTTTTATGAAACGTTTTCATTTGACCACTTACATTAGATATTTGAACATGACATATAAGTTGTCAGTCATGTTGTCATTTAAAATCCTGACATCACTGGTACTGTTATCGTTTTACTGATTAGCTAAATCAAAAAGTCATTTTATTTGTTGTTTGTTGATTTTAAATATAAAACTTGGTGATGTGATTTATGTGTCAGTACTTTTTTGAACATTTCCAGCACATTTTAACAATACTGTGATAATACTGATAACGGTGATAATTTTGGTCACTATAATCATGCTAGGAAATTTTCATACCGTTACATCCCTAGTGTATATATATATATATATATTTATGTATATATATATTTATATACACATACATCTACATACATGTATATATAACTCTTTAAAAGGAGAGAACAAGCTCATTTCTCAGTTGACACAAAGCCAACACAAAGTGCTGAAGCACCAGATCCCTGTGTTCCAGTCGAAAATATGCCAGTCGATGAGAGAGACAGACACTCCCGCTAGTTCTTCCTCTTTTTTTTTTTTTTTTTTTTAGAAGTTTGCGGGGGAACAGGGAAGGCCGATGGGGAAGAACTTGAACTGACAACCCTCAACCCTCGAAGGCAGAACGAAAAAACGGTCTGTGTCGAGGCAAAAATCGGGACATAAAAGTACGCATACTTCAAGTCAATAGCTGCGAGCCAGTCCTGGGGCTGGCTGGACCACCAGTCTTCCTGGATATGATGATCCCGGGACAGTAAGTCCCAAATCCACTCAGCTGGAGGGAAGGCAGTGTGCCTGGCGAACTGAATCGCATGGCCAAGTCAGACCATCTGGAAGCCAGCAAGACGGCTTGGAAGCATAAACCATGCCCACAACCACGGTACAAGCGAGATCAACAGAGTGGATCTGACGTATCCACGGTGGAACAGCTAAGGAGTTATAAAAGATGGCTCAACCCGGGAAGCAAGCGTCCCAAAGAGGTGAGCTGCAGAAGCAGAACTAACCCTAAACCCAGGATCCTGAGGCAAATTTGCTGGAGTGCGAGGAAGCAGCGCATCCTGCCGCCCAGGCTTGAATTCGGCGAGACCTTGCGCTAAGTCTGGGCGTGAGGAAGCCACGTGTCACTCACACCCAGAGCCCAGCAAATACCAAGAGATAAAGGAAACTGTTCTTAGAAAATTGCTCTTTTATTGAAAGGGTGGGTAGTGCTGACCCGGAAGACTGCAGCGGCAGCGAAGGAAAAGCCCCTGGCCCTCCCTCAGGGGTAGGGGGGGTGTCCCCCGAGAACAGATCCTAAATCTCTAGGTAGTCCATCTCAGTAACACCCCGGGTCTTGCGAGAAGACTCAAGGAAACCCCAAGAGATGGGCTATGCCCCCTGCCCGCAGTTAGCTCAATGCCCCAGAGGGATTATCACTCAGGGGGTGGAGCAGGATTTGAGACTGCAGAGGGGTGCCCTCAGTGACAGGCAAACAAAGACCCAGCCCACAGCGGTTATATTTTTTGTGAAACACGGAAGACGATAGAGTTAGAAGAGTTAGACAGGAGGAGTTAAATGGCCTCTGTCTGCACATGGACTGCCAAGGACTGTGGTTCATGTCCTTGGTTCAAAAATATGGTTCATGCAATACTAACTTGTATTTCTTGAGTGTTTGTCTGACATCTAGTAAATATTTAATCATTATGGTTCCCCATTCCTAGTCCAGGAGAATCACTTTTCTAGAGAGTTTAGTTTGATCTTTAATTAAGCACACCCAAATTAACAAGTCTAGGTCTTTGCATTTACTTTAATAACAGCAAGGTGTGTCGAAACTAAACTCCACAGGAGCTGGAATGAAGAGCCTGCTTTACAGTCTTGCAGACACACCTGTTTTACACACGTCACTCAAACACAGAACCAGGAAACAATTTCATCTCAGTTCCATGAAAAAGAAACTGAAGTGTAGTTGAGCTGTTGTGTGTTTGTGTCTCTGTATTCATGCAGTAAAATGGCAGAAGCCACAATTTCTCAGACTGAGTTCACGTGTCCAGTGTGTCTGGATCTCCTGAAGGATCCAGTTGCCATTACCTGTGGACACAGTTACTGTAAGAGCTGTATTACAGGTCACTGGGATCAAGAGGATCGGATTAGAGTCTACAGCTGCCCTCAGTGCAGACAGACCTTCAGTCCAAGACCTGCTTTAGCTAGAAACACCATGCTGGGCTGAAGTGGTGGAGAAACTGAAGAAGACCAAGCTTCCTCCCGACTGTTATGCTGGAGCTGGAGATGTGCAGTGTGACGTCTGTAGTGGAAGAAAAAAAAAAGCCGTCAAGTCCTGTCTGGTGTGTCTGAACTCTTACTGTCAGAATCACCTTGAACAACATAAGAGTTGGTTTAAAGGAAAGAAACACAATTTGATTGATGCCACTGGACGACTGCAGGAGATGATCTGCCAGAAACATGAGAAGATCCTTGAGGTCTTCTGTCGCACTGACCAGAAATGCATATGTCTGCTGTGTACGATGGATGAACATAAAAACCACGACACTGTATCAGCTGCGGCACAGATGACAGAGACACAGGTATTTAGAACTAGACACTGATAAAATATTGTTAACACTTTGGCTTATTTAAATTTGCACCCATATTAACAGCATTTTAATTTACATTTACATTTTCCAAGTATCTGTACTTTACTGGACTAGTTTTATTTTGAGGAACTTTTACTTCACTACATTCCAAAGCATAAGGTCATACTTTTTACTTCATTACATTTCATAAAACATATCATTACTCCTTACAAAATATCACATGCTCCGAGATGCAGAAGTGGTGTCTGATTCATGAACAAAAAAATTCTTTTCAATGAACCTGTTAAATCGCAAATCGCACCAAAAGATTTATTCACGAATTGGAATCTGATCTGATTGCATCTGTTCTCGAGTCGACAACTCACTGATTCAAATGATCTGTTTAGAATGAATCTTCAGTGAACTGAAATCACAAGAAAGAACAGGAAGGTCTTGTGAGTGTATTATGATTGTAACCGATCATCCGTGCTGGAGTTTGAACCTACATCCATTGATTATCAGTTCAGATAAATGGCCTCACCCTACTTTTACTGAATTCAATAGTTTTTCTGTGACATTTACTATCATCTGTTTCTGCAGCACAAACTGAAGGAAACTCAGAAGACATTCCAGCAGAGAATCCAGCAAAGACAGAAAGATCTTCAGCAGCTGAGAGAGGCTGTGGAGTTTCATAAGGTGAGTCTGAAGAAGAAGAGAAGTTTGTCTCAGTCTCAGTTCAGACTCTCTTGTCTCTTTCAGTCCCACTGAAGCCTGAATCACTGTGTGTCCTAACAGCGCTCTGCACAGACAGCAGTGGAGGACAGTGAGAGGATCTTTACTGAGCTCATCTGCTCCATTGAGAGAAGCCGCTCTGAGCTGATACGACTGATCAGAGATCAGGGAAAGCGAGCGGTGAGTCGAGCTGAAGGACGACTGGAGCGACTGGAGCAGGAGATCAATGATCTGAGGAGGAGAGACACTGAGCTGGAGCAGCTTTCACACACACAGGATCACATCCAGTTCCTGCAGGTAACAGGATAATAGTGGACATTTCACCTTTTTAACTAATGTCTCTTTCTGATATGAAACCAAACAAAACGTGACCATGTCTTAAGGGTCCTTGTGAATTTTCAGTATCACTAACAGCTCTAACGTTATAAACAGTGGTCTGTATACTAAGCCTTTGATCTACTTATGCTGAGCAAATCTACTCAGCCCTACAATGTGATTCTATTGATGTGCTTGAGCTGTTAAATTGAAATTTATGCTCTTAGTATTGAGCATCCACTCATTTAGTATTAATTTTATTATCTAAACTATTTCCTAGAAAATTCACATGTAGTGTAAGCTGCAAATACTAGAATCTGTGAATTGAGGTGAGTTACTAAAGATCAGTCAAGTCAACAAGAGCTGCACAATTCTGTTGGTGCAGGTTATTGGCTGAAGTGTGGAGCTGATGAGTTCTGATTTCTATTCTCTGTAGAGTTTCCAGTCTCTCTCAGCACCTCCTAGAGATGAAAATGATGATCCCTTCAGTTCTGTCTTCTCTTTTGATGACCTAAGAGAATCTGTCTGTCAGCTGAGAGACAAATTGGAGGATTTCTGCAAAGAGGAGCTCAAGAAGATCTCTGACAGAGGTAAAGTCCTTTATTTGTTTGTTTGTATATATTGTAAGAGCAACATTTCATGCTTTTTTTTCAGTTTTTGCAACACAGAAAATGTAATTATGTAGGCCTATTTAAGACAAAAGTGAATTCCTTATTGTATACATATCAGATTTAATAATGTAGACACTTTTAAAAATCAGGGTTTCTGTGGGTCTCTAAAATTCTTTAAATATCTTAATTTGCCCTTCCACAATTCAGGGCCTTAAAAAGTGTTAAATCAGAGCAGAATATCTTAAATTCATAGTCATGGCATTGAATTAGGGCCCTATGTGGAAAACACAGGCAGAGTCGCGGAATCCAGTGTCAGAAATGGAATTAACACAGAATTTCACATGCTGTCTTCGGAAATGACACCATGCTTTTGCAATTATCTATCAATTGCAACACGTTACATTAAATTCAACCTTTAATCTGCATTCCAGTAAAAATTCCAGTCAGTATAACCAAAGCTTTATTGGCATGTCGATCATTTACAGTAGGCTATTATTTACAGAACTATTCAGAACATTCAGTAAAGAGCTCGAAATTAACTGAAAAAATGAATATAAACTAATACAAAAACAAGCAAAAAAACAATAATAATAGGCTAATAATAATAACAATAGGCTAATAATAATAATAATAATAATAATAATAAATATAGCTGCTAGCAGCAATTGCGGGGCCAAGCACAAAAAAAGGCAGAATGAGGAGCTAAGCATGGCAAGAAGCAACAGGCCGACCTCAACAATGAGTAATTAAAGCCATTTTAGGATGATATCAGTTGAAATGGCTGAAAAATCATAAATACAACCAATAGTAATACAATTTAATTGTTTATCACTTTTGACCAATAGGTAGTGCTGTTTTTAAATTGATGTGGTTTGTTCTGTGTGAGGTGACAAAAACACAAAGTTTGGTGTCATTATGTCAAAGCTTTACAGAGATACAGCCTCATTCTGGCATCATGCCTAAAATGTATAGTGGCGCTGTACGAAAACAGTTTTGTCTATTGACACAAAATCCATAACTCAGTGTAGGCACAGTCTGAAGATGATTTGAGTCAAATTTGGTGAAAATCGGACCAACGGTCTAGGAAGAGTTCGAAAAAGTAGCTTTTCAACATGAATTAAAATGGCGGACAGGATGTTTGGCCAAATTTGGCCAAACAATAATTGGCGCAATAAGGTGGCGCTGCCCCCAAACTTTTTGAGTACTGTCAGGACATGGTGTCGAAGACACATACCGAGTTTTGTAACAATACGTCAATGCGTTCATAAAATATAGCTCTTTTGGACAAAATTCAATATGGCCGACACCCAAAATGGCTGACATGGGAAAATTGGGTATGGTTGGACTCAGCATGATGCACCGAATCTGAAGAGGCTTGACTAATCAACTTGAATTCCATGTCTGAATTCCATGTCTGAGGATGATCTGAGCCAATTTTGGTGAAAATCAGACAAACCGTCTAGTTCGAAAAAGTTGGTTTTACGAATAAAAAAACTAAACCTTACGATTTTTGAATTTTGGACTTTGTTCAACTTGGCATGAGCCAAGGATTTGAAGAAAAAACGAATTTGGATTCTGTGTCTTACGGTTCAAAAGTTATTAGCATTAAATGATTGAAATTTTGGACATGTGGTGGTGCTAGAGAGTTTGAGTAAGAGACTCCAGTTTTGCTATGGTTCATGATGAGACTGTCCTCTATGAGTGTGCCAAATTTCACAACTTTCCTGCAAGTGGTTATATGGGCGGCTATAGACTCAAGAGCGGAAGAAACGGAAGAATAATAATAATAATAGGAACGCCAACGGATACAATAGGTGCCTACGTACTTTCAGTGCTTGGCCCCTAATAATAATAATAATAATAATAATAATAATAATAATAGTATACAAATGTTGTAGAAAAAAGACGATCAGTTAATGGACTTATATAACTGTAGGATGAATAAAAATGTTTTGTTGTAGGCCTGTTTTATTTTATGTACTTATAACATTTATCTATGATAAACTTCACTCAAATGCTGTCTACATCGCACACAATACAATTCGGTAGCCTAGGCCCATGATTAATGATATCGTGGCCACCACATAATATCACGAAAGGCGCACGGGACCAAAAGTCCTTAAACAGAACGCATGAATTTTGACAGTGTCAACACAGTTTTGAACGTGTTTCTTTTGTATGTGTAGACATGCACAGTTTGAGTGTCTTAAGACATCAGTTTTTTGCTTACTTAGGCCTATTATGTTATATGTTTTTTTCGTCACTTTAACGTTGAAAGAGAGCGAGGTAAGATGGAAGTTGCGAATCATTACCATAGAAATGTTAATTGACTGATTACGTGGCTAGCTGAAGCGTCCCAGAAGCGGATCTGTGCGCTGCATTGCTAAAGTTAGGCTAATCCCCCACCTCGTCCCTACCCGCCCCCCAACCATTAAAATTGTTCCGTAGGCAGGATTTATTTTAATGATATTCTAATGGGCAGCGTTGTGACATCACAACACAAAACACAAACTGAATAAACAGCTAGCTAGTTTAACTGATCACCTTGTAAGTTGGTCAGGTGATGTTCGACATATAGCCTATACTATCTCAGCAGCCATTTATGAGCATGTTTTCAAACTTCTACAGTGTACGCTAAGCTTCTGTGCTCACAATGTCCCAAACACAAATATTTTTTTATATTTATGTATTTATTTATATTTTCATTGTCTGACTATCTGGGATTTCGTATGGACTTAAAGGTTAGAATTATAATTTTGTTTTGGTAGCATTATATCACATTGTGAGTGTATGTTAGCACCTTTTGTTGTTTTCTCATGGCATCTGAAAGCAGTGACACGCAACGACAGACTTAACAAGCGGATTTCTGTCCTCGCGTTCCAACGCTCTGCATAATTTGCATGTCTCTCTTGTTTAGCACACCTGATTCAGATAATCAGCTCCTGTGTTTGGACTGACATGGTCCCTACACAGTGTTCATTGCTCCCTACTCCCTGCACACGGGAAATCCATTGAAGTTTACTTCACTTCAGAACATTCATTCATGGATTTGTGCTATGCCATGGCCAGCAGCATCTTCACACACACAGACAAAACTTACTAGAGAAGTGTAAAGTGTGACATATTATACCTCTGTAAATAAATGCAATTTAAATTAACATTTCACACACTCTAATGCCCTGTGCTCCCTTTCACCTGGAATCATGGCAGAATATTTTGTGATGTCCACTTCGCAGGGCACTTATGATCGAAAAGAACAAACGTCTGAAGTGATAAGCGATATGTATAAAATGTGCACAGCAGTGGCACACGAAGACTGGATGAGATCCACTGAAATACATGATCAACTGACTGAGATCAAGCTATAGCGTGTTTATTTTGTCTGGAACTGCAAAAGAGAAATACTATACTAATACTGTAGAAATACTGTACTATGAGTGTGTATGTGTTGTGTCCAAGCAACTGAGCGCTTGAATGAATACAGGGGATTCAAATATCAGTCCATTCATTCTAAGAAAGAGCAAATGACTCAAAAATTTTAATGCAAATACAGTATAGCTTTTCCCTAAACATAGTATGTAGCATAAACATAGCATAACCGTACTGGAACCGAGACTCTAAAACCGTGATACAAACCGAACTGTGGTTAAGTTGAACTGTTCCAACCCTAATACATATATATCCAAATTAGAGGGGAATATGTCCTAAATATGTAGTTTTTTGTTAAACTTTTGAACATATTGACAACATATTGACAAATTGTGTTCAGTTAGGAAAATGTGTGTTTATTCCTTAATTTATTTTTAAATTGGTTTAAATAAGGTCATAAAAAGGTCTTTATAAACCTTTATAAAACCTGCAGAGACCCTGGAAATAGAGAATGACTTGTGCCAAAAAAGAGAACCACTTTTGTATACAATAATTAAGTCATGCAAAACTATTCCATTTATTTGTCTCAGTTGCCACTACTACAGGTCCCTCTGTGTACTACAACCAGTCTCCAGCACATCCTCAGTTTTCATTCAAAAATGTGGATTTCAAAACCCTGTTTTCAAAGAAGGAGGGTGAATGGGACTGCGATTTGTGCTGTGTGAGAAATGCTCCCACATCTGCAGTATGTGTTGCCTGCAGCAGTCCAGCCCCTACTGCAACAAAGGTGAAACCTGTAGAGGAACTCAAAATCTCTGCCCCTGTGGCTGGAGATTCCTCTAAGAACACTGCCAGCACTAACTTCAGCTCGAAGGGCTTCACATTTGGATCTCAAAATCCAGTTTCTTTCAGGTTTAGATTGAAGGATGCTGCTGTGACATCTGCTGGCTTTGGAGCTCAGGCTGAGAAGAAAACAACTGAGGCACCACAACATGAAAAAATGTCCACAGCTCCAGCGGTCCCATTTGGCATTGCCCCCTGCAGCACAGAAAAAAATAATGCAACATTGCTAAGAGAGTTATTTTTTGCTAAAAAAGATGGACAGTGGGATTGTGACACTTGCCTGATAAGAAATGAAGCTACATCTAACCATTGTGTTTCATGTAAGACAGCAAACCCAAATATGAAAAATAAGACCTCTGCTAAACCATCAAGTTCCTCTTTTACCTTCGGTTTTGGTAGTTCTGTCTGCCAACCTACTGTGAAAACCGATTTCATTCCAGGCACTTCTTTTCAGTTCAGTACAAGAAATGATAAAGCACCATTAGAAGGCTTCAAGTTTGAGTCCTCTAAAACTGAGGCTGAAAAGTCATCAAGCAGCTCAGAATTTTCATTTAAAGTGCCAGTGCCCACTTTTAAGTTTGATATTGCAAAATCTGAGGCAAAAGCATCAGACAAGCAGTCACAGAATGGATCTGCATCTGACCTCCTGAAAAAAGTTGCTGAACTTCACGAAAAGGAAGAAAAAGAGGCAGCCAAAAGTTCCTCAGATCAGTCTGTAGATGCTTGCGGTCACGATAATAAACCCCTTAATACTGGTAAGCCGAAATCCTTTAGTTTTGCCTTTTTTTTTTTTTTTTTTTTGGTTATTAAGTCAATAGCTTAGGCTTGTTTGAAAAAGCAACAATTTAAATATAACAAAAGCAAAGCTCTACTGCATCTGGCCATTTTGATTAATGATTTCACATCTGATAATTAGTGTCCTGTTAGAGTAGTTATGGCTGACTTGATTGCTGTATTCTGAAATATTTCTGAGTGAAACAATGAATGTGAAAAACTATAGGGTGGTGGGACTTTAGCGAGTGATATACAGTTTTTTGTTTGTTTGTTTGTTTGTTTGTTTTTTTAACATTTAAGCAGATGTGCTACATCTATTTTAGTGAGCTAAACTTAGAAATGAACGCACTGGAAATAATGGAAAATTGTGCTATCTAAAATATTACATTATTAGAATGCAAGGTTACATGGGTCAAACAATAACATTTTATTTATTTATTTATTTATTTGTTTTTTTTTTTTTTTTTTTTTTTTATAGCATTGCTACTGACAGCAGCTATTATCAGGCAATAGAAAACCTAGAAATGATTGACCAGATTCAAACATTTCAGAAATCTGTGTAATAAAGTGATTAAATATTCTTGAAAAATGCTTGACTAAGTACTTTGGATAAAATACAAAAATTCATAGTTTCATGTGTGGTGCTTTGAGAGTTTACTTCTGCTGTTTGATGTGCTGAAGAGAAAACAACAAAAACAACTTTTTTTGCTTGAAATACGGTAGATCTGTAGATTTTTAGGCAGCATATTCACATGTATTTTATTTATTTTTGATAACATGAAATTGATATATATTGCATGTTTTCTGCACACGAATGCCAGAGTAGATTTATGTTTAGACTTTGTGTAGTTGTCATGATGCTATTAAATCATACCATTGCAGACTTGCTATCAGTTAATTGGTTGGTTCAGTAAATGGTTTATGTTGGGCATTTTGTCTATATATCACTGTAGTTTTTATTGCATAACACTTGTGATCTCAGTCAGCGCTTAACAATCTGTCTTAGACTTTGATGAAAATTTCTTTATAAAAAGCTTATATTTTAAGACAAGTCTTACTTTTTACTAAGAAATTTTTCACTTGTAAGTCAAGACTGAGAAGTTATTATACATATGGCCCAGGGTCAGAGAGTAAAGTACAGGGACACTCAAACATTTAAACAAGCTGTAAATCATTTGCCTGCCGAATGTTGTTTTAGTGTGTAATGTGTGTTTGCTCTGCTCCAGCAGGTCTTTCTGTTGGATTTGCATCTGCGTGTGAGTTTTCATTTGCAGACTTGGCAAAGCAAACAGGGGCTTTTACATTTGGCAAAAAAGGTGAGTGCCTAATAATTGTCTTGTCATAATAAATAGTGTTTTTATTTCATACAGTAAATGCAGTTAATGCTGCCCAAAACACACAGGTCAATGTTATTTGTATTTTAATCTAATTTAATCTTTGTTTGACTTTTGAAAATTATGCTTTCTGCAGATCATAAAAAAGTGAGTTTCCATGAAGACTCACTAATTTCTGCATAATAATGTATTTTCCCGACAGGCTGTGTTTTCTGATGTCATGCTAGTGCTCAGGCCTCTTGTTTGTAAACAAATTCAGACTTTTCAACAAATATCTTGTTTTTTAAGCTGTTCATAATGTTTTTTTTTTTTTTTTTCTGACTTCATTGGAAGAATTAATATGAATTAGTTTTATAAAAGTGCTGCTGTCAGCATTGATATTGGCAGTGTGGTGTTTTCATCATGTGTTTTAATTCTGCAGATAATAATTTCACATGGTCAAACATTGGAACCCCAGTGTTTGGAAGTGCAGCAGCACAAAATAAAGGAGAAGAAACACCCAGTCTTTCAGAAGAGGAGAGCAGTGATGATGAGGAGCCCGATGATGACGAGTTACACTTTGAGTGAGGATGTAACGATTTATTCAACTCACGACGGGATACGATATATTTTTTTATTTTTTTATTTTTTTTACAAAATGAGATTTAAGACAGATTATTAATGAAAAAGAGTTTTATTATTTCTTAGACTAAATGCTGCACATTTCTTTGTGAAATGTAAATTCTGTTTTATGTTAAATAACAAAATAAATCCCAAATCAAATAAATGAATAATATAAATAAAATAAATATATTCATGTACACGAACTAAGACTTTGCCTTTTGCCTTTTGTCTTTGCCTTTTGCCTTTGCATATGTGCTCTTTTCTTTCCTAGCTTGGATTTTTTTTAACAAATAGTAGCATGTCCACATTTACAGTACAGAAATTGCATCTGAAGTAAAAACAGAATGCTCTGACTTTGGCTTTGTGAAATTATGCTACGAAAACCTACATAAAAGCAGATGGGCTGAATGAGATGCAAACTCACTCTCTGACACCAGGTGGCACTTATTGAATAGCAGGGAGACAGCATTTCCTTGGATACTGCTGTTATCAAAGCGGTGCTGCACTTATAAACTCTTCAATATGTTTTATACAGAGACAAGATGAAAAGAAAATACCATCTAAACTGAAGACAGTTCCTCTCAGAGATACATTCATATAAACCTCCTCCCCCACCTGTATCACAATTTGTTTAACATCTCAACCGATTTGAATCGTCACATTTTTTTCATCCCTAGCTTTGAAGGGATCATCTCTCTGCCTGAGGTGAGTGTTTTTTTGGAAATATTGCAGCTAACACTTCGGCCGCCAAAGTGCTTTCATGAAAGTCCAACCCTGTGGTGTTTTTTGACATTGCCATAGATTACGAGAATGCTGGGAGAATCATCATTCGAGCTCTACAATTCAGTTTAGTTTAATTCAATTCACTAATTTTTATTTGTCCCCGGGGGCAAATTGAGGAGCAGGATAGCTTTGGGGAGCCTCCTCCTCTGAGTTCATCTTCACGGGGCTGTGAGTGGAGGAGTTGGACATTCCAAATTGTAATCCACTTACAAGCCTTATCGCAAAGGAGAGGCGTGACCTAAGTGCAGCCATGGTCATGCACACAGTGCACACAAATGCTGTCTCAGTCTGTTTACAGCCCAGGCATGTGAGACAGTGATCGTGACCGTCATTGGGAGTCAGGAAACTACCACACCCAGAAGCACATGGTCGGAAAGTCAGCCTATGAGACACTCTCAATGACCGTGAAAGCTGAGGAAAATTTGCTCTTTAGGCTTTTTGCCCAGGGAAGGACGGTGGCACAGCGTGCAGTACTTCGCTGCATGCCAAAAAAAAAAAAAAAAACATGTTTCTCGCACCCGCAAAATATCCACAGCAGAAATCAGCGTTCTCTTCTTTCTTGAAGGTGAGCTTGAAGTAATTGTCTCCGAAGCAAAAATCTGAATGAGTGGATGCACGGCACCATCTTATATACCCATATGTACGGGGGAGTGGCTTTGCATGCAAATTCCTCTCGCCAGTGTTCTTCTCAAGCTCAGAGATGATTGGGTTCCCAAGCGAGACCCCATGACGTCAGTCGATGTAACGTCGAAAGAGCCTGACTGATAGGGAACTATTTTAAGCAGTTTTGTTTTTATGGATATTTTAATATGTTTATTCCAAAACATAATAATATTGGATGATTTTTAACATAAAAATTAATGTGTATGCCACAAATGGCATTTATAGCCTGTATCTCATATTTCCTTAATGTCTTATACCTTTGACGGTGTTAAACAAGGAGGTACAGAAGTATTGGCTCTTAGTTTCAGTGATCACAGAATTCAAAAATTAACAGTTCAAAATCATCAGTTTCCCCAATATATATCATGTTTGCTGCTGGGTGGCCGTGGTGGATCAGGATACTCACTCACCGACACGGACAACAGTCTCTCCTTCCTCAGCAGACAATTCATGTCGTCATAGCTCCTGAAGCAAACTGTTGCTGTAATGTAGGCCTAATGGTGTGTTTTATACATGCCCATTCTATACATGTAATTCTGTTTATCAGCAAATGGTCGTCATCAATACTTCAGGGTTCTTATGGCAAAGAAAAAAAAATGCTGTTTTAAATGAATAGAAAATAAAATAAAATAAATAATAAATATATGTAAAACTGATTTATTTCCAAGTTCGTCAGTGAATCAATGTATCTGTATTTTTTATTAACATTAATAATAGTATACTGTGAAATAATAAGATTATTTATATTAAATGTGATAGCACTGCTCAATGTTTTCACTAAAAACATGTTATTTTTACCTGGAAGCAAAGTCGCCAGTTATGTGATGTCAACAGCAACATACAACACTTGAAACAAACTGTACATATGTATCTGTGGTCTAATAACATTTTTGTAACGTGCCATTGTGATATGTGTGTTCCTTGATTTCTTGTGTAAATAAATCAAGGTTGACTTGAAGTAAAACACCATGCAATAAATAAATTGCCCAACTGTCACCTGGTTAAAAGTAATACACCGTGGACCTGGATAAACATTAGTTTGACACACATCAAAACTATTATGTAAAGGTTTTCCAACACAGAATTATTTGTATGATTAAATGTGCTGGCCCAAATGTGCTAGTCAATGAATGTATGTTGGAAACTGGCATCATGCACCAGACAATAAGTATCAAATCTCTCTGCTTGACATTACACAACCCTTCCTTTGAATCTAATGCCAAGCAGTGTTTGCTGATCATGGGCTAGCAAAACCAAAGAGCTACCTATAACTTAGCTGTGTGAAAATGCAGTGAACACAATCAACATGTTTTTCAATGACATCATTATGTAACCATGATGCAAAACTGTGCCACTGAGTAGAAAATGGCATTAGTCCCTGTGTGCTGAAGGCCTGTGCTAGCTAGTTTTGTGGAGTACTCCAGCACCTCTTTAATTTGAGCTTGTACCTTTAGAGAGTTCTAGTGATATGGAAAACATTTTGTCTGGTTCCAATGCTTAACAATAGAGATACTATGGCTATCAATGACTACAGACCCTTTAGCACTAATATGTTTCTCTATATGCATTTCTGCAAAACTGAGAAAAAAAAAAAAAAAAAAAAAAAAAAAAATATATATATATATATATATATATGAATCAGTTTCCAGATGAAATGAACACTAGGAGCAGTAAAACTCTGACAACTTTTATTTTTATTTTTTTCTCACTAAGTATGATTTACAGTTACAGAGTTTTGATTAATAAAGCTTCATTTTTACACAGTTAATTATGTTATGACTTTTGTAAAACAATTGTAACATCCTGTGCAATTTGAAAACTGATACTTTTACATTTTGTCCTCACATATACAGCTTCATATGCATGATTTCAAAGTTCAGTAGGTTTGCACTTGTAGAAGAAGAGGAGCTCCAGTAGGAAGTGCAATAATATATCTGCTGAAAATGCATGGCTTTTTTTTTAAATCATTTTTCAAAAGATCACAAGTCGACAAATACATTTCAGCACAAAGTTTTGCATTGGCAACACTGTTTGTTGTGTATGGAACAGAACATGGAGGTGTAACGGAACTGCATCAATGCCAATTGTGTTAAGGTCATCGCACACCAAGTCCGAAATACTTGTCCAAAATTTTTGCATGTTAAAAAATAAATACAATGAACATCACGTTTACACACTGCCTCCAAAACCTTTGTCCATCATAAAAAAAGGACCTTTACACAGTGGAGGTTAAATGTCCACGTCCTGTCAACCTAGGCATGAGTGCCGCCCCCTGTATGTTTTGTTTTAGACCTTTTATTAGTTAAATCGTTTTTGTAAGGAGGTTTATGCTGAAGAAATGTCTTCTAAATCTTTTACATTTTTCATTTGGTAGTCAGATTTACTCCTTAACTACTAACTAGAAGAGTTTTGTTTTATTCAGTTCTTTTACCCCAGTTATAATCATTAAATGATGCATTATTTTGCATTGTTTATTATATGTCGCTCCAGTTCTCTTTAATTTTGAATGAATAGTTTTTCATTTTAGAAATGTTTGGATAATTTACTATGGGGTCACTTTCCCCCAGTTTTTAAAATACACAAGATTGAATTTATAGTTGAAAGGACAGTTTTCTACTACAAAAACTTTTGTGCTAATGGATGTTAATGGTTTCCCAGAGAACCATACACCCTGACAATCAGCAGCACAATATATAAAGTGAGAGTATTTCTTCCATTCAGGTGTGTGAGCCATCTTCGTTGTTTGTGTCAGGCTTTTCAATCTCACACAGAGACACAGAGGAGTTCAAACAATAAAACATAAACCCAAATCCTGCATAAAGAGATTTAGTGAATGTGGAGGTGAATGTGTGTAAGTGTGTGAGCGTGTGTGTGTCAGAGATGCTGTAGAAGGACAGAGTGCCAGCTGAAACGTCCACATACACTCCTACTCTCTTAGAGGAGCCTGAAGGGACACGTATGTCAGTTTCCTTATTATTGTGGCGGACAGTGAATCTGTTATCAGAGCAGATGAGACTCCAGGAGTTTTTATTGAATCCAAATACGCAATCATCACACCCTCCTTTTCTACTGATTGCTTTATACGTTACTGATATAAAAGCATATCCACTCCATTCAGCCTCCCAGTAACAACGTCCAGACAGACTCTCTCTACACAGAACCTGGGGACACTCATCAAATCTCTCTGGATGCTCAGGATATGAATGATCCTCTCTCACACGTGTCACCTTTCTGTTCTCCTCAGACAGAATGAGATGAGCGTGTGCTGTATTAGGATCCATTGTGAGATTACAGGCATCTGAACACAAGAACAGAGACATTTATAATGCAACACCACAATAATCAATAAAGGTAGGTGTGTGTGTGTGTGTGTGTGTGTGTGTTGTGTAGACGTACATTTGCGTAGTCCGGCTGTAATCCTGAACTCTCCTCCATAATCCACACTATAAAACACACACACAAGCAGTTTCTTATTCTAAACTCACATACACAGCAGTGACTTTTCCTTGTCAGGCAAAAGTGTACCAAAACTCAAAGACTTGTAGATTTGAATTTGAGAACTTGCACAATAAATATTCGTACTTACTAGTTGAAATTTACACTTACCGTCCTGATGTAAAAAGCTAAAAGTTTTGTTTTGCACTAGGGGTTGACCGATATGTGTTTTGCAGGGGCCGATGCCGATACCAATTATTACAGATCAAGTAGACCGATAACCAATATTTTGAACTGATATATATGTCTAGTGTAAAAATTTTAATTAATGTCAAAATTAAGAATAACAAGGGCTCTGATGAAAACTGCCTTCTCTGGTGTTAATTGAGTGAACTCCCACACTGCACTTCTTTCTCTTGTCTACCTCTGTGCATCCATCTACAATAAGGGTAATATAAAGAGAGAGTTAAAAGTAGGGCCACTGCATCTCTGCTGACTGTATGCTTCATGATTAAGCCTATGAATACTGTACTACAGCTAAACAGCTTGGGGAAATGTAAGTATTTGGCTTCAGTAATTTACATGTTAGAAATGTATGTGTAATGCCATTACCTCTCGGAATTCCTCTTTTTTTTTTTTTTTTTTTTTTTTTTTGATGACTAAAACATAAATAGTAAAGTTGACTATTCAATTTATCTAATGCACATCAATGGATTAACTTAAAAAAAACAAACCAAAAAAAACAATGTATATAATAAATGTAAATAATTTTATTGTCTTTATAGCTCCATTGATGAAGTTATTAAGAAGACCACTATTTTCATGAAACTATAACAATAATAGTCTATAGTAGGCACACTTAGTTCAATAGTCTATTGCAATTCATAAATGTTGTCATCATTTTGTGCCTATGTGACACTAGAAATTTCAGAATTTTCCAAATGATGTAGGAAAAATAATAGATTAATGTTTGTCAAGAGTAAAATTTAAAAAAATCTAAATCATAAAATGAGTTCTGACCTTTGTCACAAAATACTTTCTTTGTTGCCTTTTTCCCGATCACATTTTAGAAATCATAAGAGACTATATATGTCACGAATCTGGTTGGTGTTCCGCGGTCCGCTCACCACCAGATGTCACTCTCACCCTATCATCACACACTGACTGTTGCATTGCACCCCGGACTACATCTCCCAGTATCCATCGCGCTGACTGCGTCAGCACCCGTGACCAATCAGCAGCTCTATAAAGCCCCGGTCTTTCCCCATGCAAGCCACGGAGTGTTGTTGTGATTATTGTTGTTAGCGTTTTCTAGTTTCCTTGTTCCCTGTGTTTAGTTCCCTCGCCTGGCTTCCCCGTTTTGACCGTTCGCCACCTGCCTACTGGACTCTTGCTTGTTTTATTGGATTATTCTCTACGACTTGCCTGTGATATTCCTGTTTGCTCCTGTTTCGACCCTGCCTGTTCGACCATGTATCTGTCTCATTCCTTTAATAAAAGCTCGCAAGTGGATCCGCTCGCCCCTCGCCTCTCACTCTCCGTTACAATATATCAGTTCAAAACTTAAAATCTCAAAATTCATCTTTTGAAAGGCATTTTAAAATCAGACATGTATTACCATGGAAAATGTACATTAAAATCATATTACAAAATGTTTTCATTGAATTAATTTAGAGTTCAGTGCAATTAAAGGCATAAAACAGTTTCATTTATCTTTTAATCAGATCTTATGTTTTAATCAAATTAGAGTTAAACTCTTTATTTGACAAATAAAGGGGTTTACTATTAAAATTGATTATTATTCTTTTAAACAAAATTCTAATAATTGTTGTAGCAGTAGTATTACATATATTCTACTGCACCAATAGTAATATATCTCTGACAACTTAATTTAAACTAAACAGAACTTATATTTTGATGGGTTGCCATGAGGATCTTTCGAGTTTCTGTGGCCTATTATATGAGTATAAGTGACCATCAGCTCACTTATACTCATATTATACGGTTAGCAAGCGCTTTCGGTGTGAGAGAGTGTTCTGTGTTGATTGGTCGGACTCGTGACTCTCAACTCTCTCAAATTAGATTGGCAGTGGGCGGAGATTGCTCTCGACCACAGAGTGGTGAGTTATGACAGTCTGTATCAGCATCAGAGCCAAATAGCGCACTTCAAAATTAAATTATTTTATCTGCGAATCGGCTTTGAAAATGACTGATACCAATAATCATAAAATGCTTACTATCGGCGCCGATAATCGGACAGGCCGATAATGGGTCGACCCCTATTTTGCACATATACACAATAACCAAAATAATTAATTTGCAACTGATCATTGCAGACAAGTAAACTGTGGCTGTAGCCCAATACGGTTTTTTGTAACCTATACTAGTGTAATAGTTCTGTTGCTCTCAGGGTCTCCTCGAATTTGAAATACAAAAAAAAGTAACTAAAATAAAATGTAACTGGTAGTGCAACTGTATAACTGAAAGAGCATTAGTTCAACATCTTCATTGTTTTGCACATATATACTATATAAATGAGGAAAAACTCAGAGTTGTGTACTTCTGCTGAATAGGAGCAACAACCATCTGATTTGACAAATCATTACTTATTTTTTATTATTATTTTTTTTTTTTTTACAAATTTGCATATTGTAGAAAGCTGACCTTTCAACAGATTTACAGTCTGAGTGAGTTAGCTCTTTTAGTGCATTATGAGTGTGCAATATGATTTTATGTTTTGACCTGTACTGTGCACTTGGAATTTTACACCCTTACTGTTTCAATTGTGTCTTTATGGCTGTCATTTTATGATGCAACATATTCCCATCCTTTATCATAATTTTACAAGTAGTTTTAGACAAAAGTGGCAATGCAGATGCTGGCAACCAAGCATACCTAGACAGATTGCTATCTTGGAATTATAAGCAGACCCTCCAGTTTTTCGCTATTCTGCGATCGCTGAAGCACTGGCACTGATCTGTCATATAGCCTATTAGGGCTTAAACAGATCACAGTCGATCTGTGATACATACACACCAGGTCAAGACCCCACCGTTAGGCATGTGAATCGCAGATTAATTTGCCAATTTACACGTTCAAGCTATTTAAAACCACAAGAAGAAGAAACGAAACAGTGGCACATATTGGCTCATAATGGCCCATATTCCCTCAGAGACGAATCTACTTCAACATGTGCTGATAACGGCATTTAACTGTCTAATAGTCTTAATAATTTTAAT
Source organism: Labeo rohita (assembly GCF_022985175.1). Classification (NCBI taxonomy): domain Eukaryota; kingdom Metazoa; phylum Chordata; class Actinopteri; order Cypriniformes; family Cyprinidae; genus Labeo; species Labeo rohita. The sequence continues at coordinate 1,203,821 of NC_066881.1, read as the reverse complement.
TTCAGGCCTATAATCCCCCCTGGTCCGTGAGAATATTTTCAAACCATAACTGGTTCGTGGTGTAAAAAAGGTTGGAGACCCCTGCTGTAAGCCTACTGTAGTTTCTTAAAATTCATCAAACAACAGTAGCAGCAGTACCAGACTACAGAAAATGGCATATACTCCAGTAATTATTTTGGGGAGGAGGACCCACCCACATTCATTTGGCTTCCGACGCCCATGACTGGTCGTCTTACCTTAGATCCGCCCAAATGAGCTATAACAGTCTGATCGCCATTGTTTGGATGCCGGAAGAGGGACGTAGGCAAGAATGGCTCCTAAGCGATTGAGGTGTTCTGTTGCTGGATGTAATAATGAACATAGTAGTCGTCATTTACTCCCGACATCTAAGCCACTGAAGACGCAGTGGATTTTGTTTGTTTGTGAAGGGAATGCACCTCCCGATCTACATAAATGCGTCTATGTTTGCATGAATCATCCGTGATTCAGCTTCGCTTACAGCAGACGTGAGTATAAGGGTTTTTTTCTTCGGAATCTTTGCAATTCCCTTTCCTAATAATGTGCTAGTTAGCAAGTTTCGTAGCTAAATGGGGCTGAAGTAAACAGGCTCGTCACTCCACAGAGAGAAGAGAGGGGCGGGCAGAGCTGAGCTCATTATCGACCAGAACAGGCTGATTTCTGCAGAGCTGATTTTGACAAGGTAAAAAGGGTGTTTTTTACACTACCATTGAGAAATTTTAACCAAACCATGTTATAGACTTTTCATTAAGACCCTAAAGAATCATATCAACTTGTGGAAAATGGGCATCCGATGACCCCTTTAAACTAAGAAGAAACCCAGGAAATCACAATCGCTGCAGCTGACTAAACAGAAGATTTAACTGCTTTCACTGATTAAAGGTAATTAATAAACACACAACTACAACAATATATGGTTTATCTGAGTTCTTCTTCTTATAATTTCTTTTATAATAAAGTATATAATAACGCAATGCCTTCATCACTGCTTAGAATGCTATGAATACTATGCGTTCCCTATTCTATGTAAGAAGCCACATCATCTCACAGAAAGATTTATTTCAAAAACTCGACTGACGTTATGAAGTGAGTTTGGAGTAAAACATGTTATTAAATGTGGTATTTTCACATGCTTTCAGATGTAGCAGCATTTACTACACAGAGCCATAGTTCACTGAGAAGCTACGCAAACAGCTGTCATTATTGAACTCAGCAAGCGTAGCGTCCCTAGGTAGAGTGCCTGCAGCACTTTTAGCCTTAGCAGTGAGAGCTAAGATCAGCTTACAGGCTTTGGATGAGAACTGATAGCGATTCCTCCAAGTGGCAGTGTTCTGCAGGCAGAGATTCACTGCAACTGCACACTCCACCTGGGAAACATCCACATACTCCTTGGCTGCTCTGCAATCAAGGGTTATGAGGAGGGAAGAGCTCAAGAGTGAGTAGGTGGTGTAGGGTGTCTTCCACACTTTGCTGAGTTCTCCATGCACCTCCAGAAAGAAAGGCACTGGGGCAGAACATGGCTGTGAGTCATGTACGGAGCCCAGATACCAGCCTTGAGCACTCGGGGATGGAGGAGCAGTTACCCCCAGTCCAGTGCTCTTGGCAGCCCAGGAAAGCAAAGCAGTCAACTCTGTTGCAGACTCCAAACGAGCTGTTGCTGTTAAAGGGGGCAGATCAGCAGAATCCTCAGCATCAGAAGACAAAAGTCTCTCCTCTTATGTTGCAATTGACGTCTTATCTACCTTTGGAGCCCCAGATGAGATGCTGTGTCTGCCACGGAAAGCCAAATCCGAATAAGTGGATACCTTCTGCCATCTTATATACCCAAATGTACAGGGCTTGGCATGCAAATTCCGCTCAGCATTTCTTGTACTACTCAGAGGAAATTGGGATAAGACCAATCTTCCCTAAACCATATATTATTCGCCTCACTTCCAGCCTGAGACAGGTGGTCTGGTGTCTGTGTCCTGAAATGTGTGGCTCAGTGGGGATGCAGAGAGTTATATCTCAGTTTGGTACAGCCACGTTATTCTCATACTTAGATATGCAGTATAGAATATACTACAAGATTTTGCATTGTTTGTCCACTATAAAATGTTTGAACACGACGATGAACACATGAATGGCTTAACATCTTGCATCTGCATTTGTGCAAGTGAGTTTTGTAACAGGAATATTACAAAAGAAGTAGCAAGTTTTTTAACCATGTTTTCTGTTTGGTTTGGTTCTGGTGGTCTGACACATCAGAGTGTTTTTTGTGATTTGCAATTTTAAATGTGATTTTTAAAATAAAAAAGCACCAGTATACTTCTGTACACTGGATGAAAATATAGATGATTATATGTCTACTTCAAATTTCTTTTGAGAGAAGTCATATTTTTTTCTATTTTTACACAAAATAGGATGAATTGGACATTATCAAGCACTATAAACACATGTAATGTCTGTTTCATTTTTACTGGTAGCTCAAGGGTGCCCTCACGCAATAACTCCACATATGCGTGACAGATGTAATAGAACTTATGATGCTCCAGGAAATCTCTAAAATGAACAAAAGCATCCTGCTATCTGACATTATAACACTATGTTCTCATTTGCTGAACAACAGGTTTAGAAATGCTTCTCATTGCAGGTCATTATTAGGGAAGATGTTAAAGAAGTCCACTTCCAAAACAAAGATTCACATATAATGTAGTCACCCCCTTGTCATCCAAGATGTTCATGTCTTTCTTTCTTCAGTCATAAAGAAATTATGTTTTTTGAGGAAAACATTTCAGCATTTTTCTTCATATAATGGGCTGATATGGTGCCCCGATTTTGAATTCTGGCTCATGACAGTTAGGGTATGTCGAAAATCTCCAATCATATTTTCTCCCTCAACTTCAAAAATCATTTCAAAATCATCCTACATCGCTGCAGAAGTGCCGACCAAGTCTTTGCAAAGTGAACATGAAAAGAAGATCAAATACCATTAACAAAAAAGGTAAAACAGCGATATAGGATGATTTTGAAGTTGAGGGAGAACATGAGATGAGAGTTTTTTGACATACCATAACTGGCATAGACCAGACAAGATGAGCGTTCGACATTAAAAAGTATATAAATTGTATTATTCTTATTAAAATAGCCGATCGTTTCACTAGATAAGACCCTTCTTCCTTGGCTGGGATCGATTACATCCACAACTGGGACCGTTTGAAGCCGCATTTTAACTGCATTTTGGGAGTTCAAAATCAAGGCACCTTATCAGAAGAAAATTTTATATGAAGAAAAATTTTCCTCAAAAAACAATTTCTTTACGACTGAAGAAAGAAAGACATGAACATCTTTGATGACATTGGTGTGAGTACATTATATGTGAATCTTTGTTGTGGAAGTGGACTTCTCCTTTAAGCGTCTGCTGCTCTTTCACGTGGATGTTATAAGCAGGGAGTCGTTTCCTCACTTCAACACATCATAGGCACACGAACAATGCTAATTCAGAAAGAAAAAATGCAGATAAATTATTTAATTGCAAATGTGAAAAAAAAATCCTTATATATATATATATATATATATATATATATATATATATATACTTTTTTTTTTTTTTTTGTTATATTGTTATATTGAGAATTGTGACATCGATAATTTGTAGTACTCAAATTTCTCAAATTCAAATTGAAAGCCCTCAGGTTTTGCTACTCTTTTACCTTCATACTTCCTAAACATACTTGAGTTTCTCCAGTGTGTAGTTTGGATGATTGCTTGTATACTCCCGATGGCTGACTCCTGATTCTCCTGGGTGATTGTAGCTTAGATCCAGCACTTTCAGGTGTGAAGGGTTTGATCTCAGAACCGACAAGGCATAAGAGCAGCCTTCCTCTGTTACCTGACAGCCAGACAATCTACAAACACACAGCAACAGATCACATGGCATTACTTTATCAGCTGGACATGAACTAAACTACTGGTATTAGCATTATTGGCCATTAAAGAAATATCAATATTCATAAACAAATAATTAAAAAAACCAAACTTATGTTTTAAAAGACTGAAGCAAATACAGCAACAAGGTTCTGCTGACTGCTGAAAAATCCAGCATTGCTGGTAACAAGTATGTTTTGTATGGTAAGATTAGCATGGGATGCAGGTGGGCTGGTGGGCCAGCATATGGTATCTATTGGATGCTGGTATCATCCAATTACAATGAATAGATCGATGAGTTCCTCAACTGTAAGTTGCTTTCGATAAATGAATGTAAATGCAATCATATCAGGAAGATAACAGCAAAACTAAATGTATTTGAACAAAGCAAACTGTAATCTGTAACATTACGTTTCTAAAAGTATATTTGGATGGTAATCTCATAGGGTAATCTTCAGCATTTACAAGTAGTTTATTTTCATTTTGCTGTTGTTAACTTCCACCACCCACATAAAAATTCCTGTAACTACTGTTTGTTCATGTTGAACATGTGACTGACCATGTGACCAAGTATTTAAGATTACACCTACCTCTTCCACAGTGAATACATTTTTTCACTTTTTTCTTTCTTTCTTATTTTCTGAAGTCCCCATGAGAAACCAGTATTGCCTGAATTGGGCTTATATGTGTATTAATTAAAAAAAAAAAAAAAATCTAAATAATTTAAAGAAATTATTTCATAAAATGTCATACTTTTTTCTAATGTGCATTTATTTGCAGTCGATAAATCAAGGGCAGGACTAAAGTGACATGTTTGATGAGAGTAAATCTTTATTTGTGTTCTTAAATACCTTAATATGTTCAGTTGACAGTGTGACCTCTTCAGTCCAGCAAAGAGGTGCTTCACACCTGAATCCAGCAGGTCATTGTTACTCAGGTCCAGCTCTTTCAGACTGCAGTTTGATGATTGCAGAGCTGAAGACAAACTTTCACAACACTGACCAGTGAGATTACAGAGGACCAATCTAAAGAGAACAATAAAGAAGAGAGTAATTCATTTCAGTAATTGAGTAATTGATTTTAATTCTGGAATTGGATATGTAAGGTTAGGGATTGGATACTTGTTATAAAACAAAAATTTTAATTCAGCTTATTGTTTCCTGTTAAAGTAGAAGTCCACTTCCAGAACAACAATTCACAAATAATGTACTCACCCCCTTGTCATCCAAGATGTTCATGTCTTTCTGTCTTGAGTCGTAAAGAAATGATGGTTTTTGAGGAAAGCGTTTCAGGATTTTTCTTTATATAATGGACTTCATTGGTGCCCCAATTTTGAACTTCCAAAATGTAGTTTAAATGCAGCTTCAGAGGGCTCTAAATGATCCCAGCCAAGGAAAAAGGGTCTTATCTACCGAAACGGAAAATAAAAATTTGTATACTTTTTAAGCACAAAAGCTCGTGTAGCACAGGTTCTGGGACGTGCGTTCACCTACTATTGAATCATGTCGAAAGGTCACGCCGAACGTAGGCGGAACTACAGACCCAGTGTTTACAAAGCAAACGCGTAAAGACTAACGGTGCTTTTCCACTACAGCGTCAAATCCACGCTCAGTTTAATGGTGATTCACAAACTAAACACTTATATAATGCATATAATGAAAGCATGCAAAGTGCATTTACTTTTGCATGACTTTTTCAATGATATGTGATTTCATCTTAGCAATCCACCAGTTCCGCAAACACTTGGAAGCATATGTCAAAATCTACTTTTCACAGCGATTGGTTGACGCCTGGCGTTTTGTGCTTGAGATTTGCACAAAGATTAGGAATGCCCACCCTTTTTCGGTTTTTCGCCATACTCTACCTTTTTTAGCCAGAGCACACAGACGATGAACTTAGACTTGATTTGTAGTAGTGATGGGAAGTTCGGATCATATTACCGACTCGGACCTTTGAGTTCAGCAAAATGAACGAATCTTTTTTCAAGTCATTTTTTTCATTTTAGCAAAATAGATTTAAAATGTTACGTGTTTTCCTTTCCTTTCCTTTTCCTTTCCTAACACATCTACTGCTTACACAAACTTTGATTACACTTCAAACAAGACAAAACTATAATGCTATAAGAAACAGAAAAGATTAATTAATTGTTTACTTGCTCACCTCACCTCTTATCTGACAAGTTTTCGGGTTTGAGTCATTTGTTCATCATGTGACAGCCCCATAAGCTCAACTAATGCAGTGTGAGCCGGAAAAAGAATTGATTAGTTCATCTCTTGAGTCGTTTGTTCATCGCGTGACAGCCCCATAAGATGAACGACTCGAAAAACCCGAAGACTCAAAACAGGTGAACTAATTAAAACAGAACCTAATAGGATGTTGCGCATGCGCGACTGAACGAATCTTCCTGACTTGTTCTTCCCGAGTCACATTAAAGATTCGTTCAAAATGAAAGAATCGTTCAAGAACGACCCATCACTAATTCATAGCATCGTGAACGCGAATCCCAGAGCCTGTGCTACACAAGCTTTTGTGCTTAAAAAAGTATACAAATTTGTATTTTTTGTAAAAAAATGACAGATCGTTTTGCTAGATAAGACCCTTCTTCCTCGGCTGGGATCATTCAGAGCTCTTTGAAGCTGCATTTAAACTACATTTTAGAAGTTCAAAATTGGGCCACCAATCAAGTCCATTATATGAAGAAAAATCCTGAAATGCTTTCCTCAAAAACCATAATTTCTTTACCACTGAAGACGGAAAGACATGAATATCTTGGATGACAATGGGGTAAGTAAATTAAAAAATGGAACTGCCAGAAGCATTTATATAGTATTCAAATGAAGCTGAAGCTGGCCATGGCTACAGCACCGAACATCACAATATTTTCTCCTGTCGCTGAGTTCTTCTTGTGTAACAGAGGAGTTCTGCACTACGACTTGACAGGGCACTTATTTTGAGATTGAGATGATGCACCTCCATTTTTTTTGCATCTATTTTGAAAGTCTTATCAAAAAAATGGGTACATCTCACTACTCAACCAAAACAACCCATGCAGATATGTTGGACACACAAATAAGTCCTTTGCAATTTATGTATTACTATTATTTTATTTTATTTATTTATTTTATTTTTTTTTCATTATTTGGTTTCATCCAACGAACACTGTGTATTAAAATAGTTCTGCATACACACAGCTCTTAAAAGGAAGGTCTAATTCTGATTTATTTATACTGTTAAAAAGTTAAATTCTCATACCTAACATGGCCAAAGTTCCATGTAAAGCAATATTAAAGGTGCACTAAGCAATTTTTGAAAAATACCTTTAACCGCAGTGTCGGACCAGGTCCCAAAACACACTTCTAGCCAATCAGCAGTAAGGGGCGTAACTTCTAATGATAGAGAAAATTTAGAGAATAGAGAACAGAGAGAATCAATTTCAGTGCACAGGACAGATATTAGCAGATTGACTATAGATAGAGATAACTGGAAGATAAAAAAGCGGAAACTATTGGAAGAACAAAACATTAAAAAGAAGGTTTATGATCTGGCAAGAGGTAGGCCATGTGTAAATACAGAAGCAGCTTTTTAGCAATGAAGAGAACTCAAAGAGTGAGAAGGGCTCAAAACGGATGCCGAGATTGCATTGTTTCTTATTGATAGGTGAGTAGCATTAATTTTGTATTGTTTCAGACAACTTGTCTGTGTTGGCTTTTGTTTGAATATGCTTTTGTGTCATCTTCGCTTGTTTCTGTGATCGCTGTTATGTCAGGGTTGTGTAGATATGGGACGTACGTGTGGGCCTATCAAAATAGGGTCGAGGTCCTGTTGGGCAATGGGCGTATTTGTTTTGATGCTTTCAAATATCAACATCGTTTGGCAAAAATCACTTAGTGCACCTTTAAATGTGTGTTCTGAGTTTGTCAAACCACAGAAAAACGTGTTATTAACCAACCACCCGAATTTGAATGATCAAACCCCTTGGCAAGTTAATAAAATAAGGTAACAAAATCTTGAAAAATAAGCAGTATTCTCTGCTCTCAAATGCTGATGGCGTGTCTGCTGTCGCCATTGAAACAGAAAGAGATTTGAAAGCATATGGAGCCATCTGCTCTCTATAACTTTCACTGTTCTTTGACACATATCAATTGATCTGTGCAGTCAGTGCTGATTCAATTCGAACCTGCTTCTTATATAGTGTTATGGAAGGGGCCGTGCTCAGTGACTCCTATTGGTCATCGAGTCATGATTTTAACCCTGCCCAGAAAATGAAATCATGAAAAACATTTTAATGATCCAACTTCACAATTAAGTACTACATAGTTCACAGTCTTTGTAGCATGTTTCAACACTGCATTTATCATGTCTTTAGAAACAATTCTCAGAATTTACCTTACATAGCCTTTAAGGAAACAGTGGATACAATTTGTTTATCCGAGGCAGCAACGGAGTTGTGCAAGTGTGTTTGTTTGTTCAATGATGAATGTTTTATAAACAAGCCAAATTAATACAATTTTATCTAAAGTTTTTGTTCATGTTTCATTTATGTCGATTTCGCAGCTTGCAGACGATCATTACGTAAAAGCTAAACATGCTTGTGATTACTTAGCTCCCCCCACGGCACACTTCCAGGAGCTCAACTGTTTTTGGAGATTAGTGGTGCAGCTGTATCTGTCTTTTATAAATCTTTTAAAACTAAAGACTATTTAGAGATTTGAAGAATGCAGTACTACTTTAGAAGTACCCAATATTAACATGAGACTGGCACAAACTGTGTGTGATATGTCCCCCTTAAACAAACCCAACTTTTATGTAGCCTAATGCTGATTTTTGTTTATGGTATTTAACAAAATTACTGATTAACCCCTGTAAATGTTGAAAACAGCTTATGTCCCCATGAAAAATAATTACTATCCAAATCTGACTTATGTCTTATTGGTATAATTCTTCAATTCTTCAACTTTATACTTAGAACAAGTGAAAAATCTTTGAGAATTGATATTAAAATCTGATTTCTCCAAAACAGCTATTCATACCCATATTTAAACATAATAAATGTGCAAATCAAACCTCAGTATGTTTAGTTGACAGTGCAAACTCTTCAGTCCATCACAGAGAAGCTTCACTCCTGCATCCCGCAGATCATTGTTACTCAGATCCAGCTCTGTCAGACAGGAGTTTAATGATTGTAGAGCTGAAGACAAACTTTCACAATGCTGAAGAGAAAGACCACATCCAGCAAGTCTGTAACAGAAAATAACAGAAAAAGTGCAGTGTGAAGATGGATGTCATATTTTCTGTCGTGAGAATGCCAAATCTTTAATTGAACACATATCTAATATCCAGTGTGACAAGAAGGTCTTTGAACACAGATCATTTTCAGTCCAGTAGCCATCTAAAAACCCTACCAAACGCACAAGTTGTGGACATGAAAATTCCTCATCCTCTTCAATGCTGCCATTTACTCATCTGACACAGGCCAGAGGTGTGCACTGTTTTAGGGTGTTTTCACACCTAGTTCGTTTGAGCCCTCAAAGCGATTCCGGGGTGAAATGTAAAAGTATGTGTAGTGTGAGAGTCAATGTAATGCAAAGGCGACCCCTGGTGGCGAGCGGACGAAAGACCACGGACAGGATTCTTGACATAAAGTAGTGCCGCAGGATCGATTTGAAGCACTGATTTGAAGTAATTATTAAATGTGAGGGGACCTTAGGAATGTTTTCATAAAAACTCAGGCCCCAGCTTCTGACCTTTGTTTAAAAAAAATAAAAACTGTTTTGCTATTTCCCTGTCTTAAGTTTTTTTGTTTGTTTGTTTCTTTTGTTTGTTTCTTTTTTTCAAAAGAAAAAGTTTTTTTAATATAAGTAACACTTTGTTTGTGATATACAGATACTAGCTTTGAATTCTGAATGTGTTGTAAATATCTTTTACACAATTTTTTTTTTTCACATTTGTGGTCTATAAATAAAAACAGGTTTGTAATTTTATATATTAATCAGACTAAGTCACAATTACTGACAAATCTCTTTCTTATGTCAGTGGTTCCTAACACTGGTCCTGGAGTACCCCCAACAGTACACATTTTGAATGTAACTCTTATCATGAGTTTCTACTAATGATTACAACGTGTGCAGAGTTGATGGTATTCCAGGACTGGGGATGGGAGGCATTGCTTTATGTGATAACATGAATACTCACAGAACTTTCTTGCAGTTGATCACAGCTGGTATCAGTCTCCATCTACCCTCATCTGATGTGTTGTATTTCATAGGATCAAACTCATCCAGCACCTCATCTGACATCTGAATCATGTAGGCGATTGTTGAGCAGTGAGCAGGAGAGAGTTTCTTTTCTGAGTGTTCGTCTGAATTCACAAACTCCTGAATCTCTCTGGACAAAGCCTGATCTTTCACTTCCAGCAGACAGAGGAACAGACTGATAGACCTGTCTGCTGAGAGACATTTGTAATGCTCTTTAAATTGATTGCTGGATCTGTCATCACAATAATCCGAATTATAATCATAGCTGGTATCATTGTCACTCTTGATTGTGTCTTTGATGTACTTAATGATTTTGTTGATGGTCTCTGAACTGTTCTCTGTGTGTGTCAGTAGATTTTGTAAGAGTGTCTGATTGGACTCAAGTGAGACCCCTAGCAGGAACCGCAGAAAAAGATCCAGGTGTCCTTTTTCACTCTCAAGGGTTTTATTAACTGCTGATCTTAGTAGCACATACAGAGGATTTCCCCTAGACCTTTCCCACATATATTGATAATATTCATATTCTCTGTCCTGGAACAGCTGCAATGGCTCCATGTTGTTCATCAGATAGGAGTAAAACACATATAATGCTGCAAGAAACTCCTGAAAGCTCAGATGTGTGAAGCAGTAGACCTTCCTCTGATTAATCACTGATTCCTCCTTAAAGATCTCAGTGCAAATCCCATAATACACTGAGGCATTAGCGATGTCACTCTCTCTCAGGTCCTCTTCATAGAACATCACATTGCCCTTCATCAGTTGTTCGAAAGCCAGTTCAGAAAGTTTTACAATCACATCTTTGTCAGACTGCTGAATTTTCTCTGGATCTCTGTCTTCATACTTCTGATTCCTCATTCTTATCTGAATGAGCAGGAAGTGGATGTACATTTCAGTCAGAGATTGAGGGATTTCTGTACTGTCATCTTCTTTCAGGAGCTTTTGAAGCACAGTGGCTGATATCCAGCAGAAGATGGGTATGTGGCACATGATGTGGAGGCTTCTCACTCTTTTAATGTGAGAAATGATTCTGCTGGCTTGATGCTCATCACTGATTCTTTTCCTGAAATATTCTTCCTTCTGTGGCTCATCGAATCCCTGTATCTCTGTCACACGATTGATATATCTGGAGGGGATCTGACTGGCTGCTGCTGGTCTGGAGGTGATCCAGATGAAAGCCGTGGGGAGCAGCTCTCCTTTCATGAGGTTTGACATCAACACACCCACCGATGAAGTCTCAGTCAAATCTGAAACTTTTTCACTGTCTGAAAACATCAGCGTTATTCTGCTTTCATCCAGACCATCAAAGATAAATACAACTTTACACTCCTCATAAATCTTTGAGTCCAGATCTTGAATTTCAGGATGAAAGTCCAGCAGAAGTCTGTGAAGACTGTACTGATGATCTCGGATCAAGTTCAGCTCTCGAAATGGAAGTACAAACATGAAATCTACATCCTGATTGGCTTTTCCCTCGGCCCAGTCCAGAATGAACTTCTGCACAGAAACAGTTTTTCCAATTCCAGCGATGCCTTTAGTAAGAACTGCCTTTATTTTGTTTTCTTTTTCCTCACATCTTGGTTCACTTAAGGGTTTAAAAATATCATTGCAGTAGAGTGGAGTATTAGGTGAGAATTTTGTTCTGGGATTTGTCTCCATCTGTAAAATTTCATGTTCCTCATTCACCCTTTTACTCTCTCCATTTACGATGTAGAGCTGTGTGTAGATCCTGTTCAGAAGGGTTTGATTTTCTTGTACTTTGATTCCTTCAAACAACCTTTCATACTTATTCTTCATGTTGTTTTTGTGGTGATCTTTGACTCTCTGTAGCTCATCATCTACTGAATGGTATGATTCCTGCCGCAGATCTCCAGTCTCTCTGCAGTTCAGCCAATCATCTCTACACTCACAGCAGGGGGCAAGAAGAGCAACACAAAAAATGAATGAGGGCACAAGCAACAGATTCTCAGACTACAGCCAGGTGTGACATTTGAGAAGAAAAAAATAAAAAACAGTTGAGCCACAATGGCACAATTTTTTGCTTTAATACTGGTCCATGCTATTTGTAATGAAGAAACTATCCTAGATCAGCTAGAACTTTATTCTTCAAGTGACACTTAAAACATCTGAGCCTCCCATTCTCTGAGCTCTAAAACACTTTGTGTGTAGAAATTGATTTGGTGGAAAAAAAAGAGACGAAGAAGAAGAAAGCCAAAACATTATTTTATCAAGGGAAAATTACAATTTTTACCTGGGAAAATTATGTTTAATATCCCAATGTTTGCATGCTCAAGACTCAAGAACTATTAAAGATATCTTAATATTGGGATATTATTATGGCTCCATGAGTACAATGTTAAATTGTGTACATTTTCAGTGTCTATGAAAATAGTTGCACAGAGCAAATCTGAGTGCCAAGTTTGTTTGTATGTCTGTAACTCAATAAGTTTTAAAGACATCTTAATATAATTTTAGATTCTAGTTCTTAGCAATTTTTTCTTTTTAGTATCTTCATTTTTATATGGTTCAATCCCAGAGATATAGGGATCCCAATATAATTCCATGTCAATTTTTTTTTTATTTTACTAGGGCTGGACGATTTTAGCAATTAATACAAATGTTTTTTTGTTTTTTTAAAGGAACACAGTCTTTATTAGTACAAAATAGTTTGGACAAAAAAGAAATTAATAAACATAGTCGTAGAATGTTAAAAGCACAAAAGTAAAGATCGGGTTTAATAGACACTGTATAAGCCTGCTAATGTATCTAATAAATGACGTCAAGGTATTCCATAAAATGGGGCCAGGGACTGCAAGGCTCAATCACCCCTCCACTTCAGTCTAGATCTAGGAATATAGTAGATGACTAGTTTGAGATCTAAGCAGTCTGAATGGTTTGTGTACGGTTTGTGTGGGTACTGAACCGTGGATGTCATACTGAATGGTTCGATATTATACTGAGAATTGTGACATCCCTAGACAGGCATGATATGGTCCCATTTGCAGCTGTCCATGGGTAAACAAGCATGTTTGTGGGATGGTGACAGGCTAAAAGTTGCTGGTATTTTTTTTGCTTCCTGTTAATTATCACCCACTACTGGTCTTATACTTTTGGTCATTTTGAATTTGAATTGTCTTAACTTTTTAAATTGACTTCTAAAACTGAATTGGTATGTAGTTTTTGTTTGTTTGTTTGTTTGTTTGTTTTTAATTTTATATTCTTTTTTGTACCTATAGGATATGTTCAAAACAAGTTTGCACATTATTTGCCTTAATATTTCATGCATCTTTTCTGTCATTTGTTTTATGTTATTATCATGTCAAAGTTTATATGTGCTGCACATGGAATATAACTTTCTTTAGCCAGACGGATAATAAACAGAATGTTACCTGAATCATGTTGTAGTTACATTATTAAGGTGAAAAAGTTCATTGTTATTATTTATTTATTTATTTACTTGTTTGTTTGTCATATTGCCCAGCCTTAAACTTTACCAATTTTAAAGGTTGAAAATTTTACATGCTTTAGATTCTGGTTTCGCAGGAACTTTTTTGAAATATGAATTTTTAAGGCCCTGTATAGTGCAGTCCCAGAGATATAGGTTAATGTCTTAATTGTTGAGTTCTACCCATTTTGATTGGTCAAAAACTATGTGTGGTTTTGTGTAAAGACCATTAAATGTATGAAGTACTATCAGTAATTCTGTTAAATATACCTTAGTCGTGGATACTACTTGATCTATGACACTATATTTCAAATATAGAATCTTATGAATACACTACTGAGAGCAAGTTAATGTGCCTAAAATTGACCATTTCACTGTGTTTTGGCACACAGGTATGTTCTGTGCAAATGGGGAAACAAGAAAATATTTCTAGTTTCAACATTTTGTTATTCCATTACTCTTTAAAAGAACAACAAATTCTAGCAAAGTATGCAAGGTGACTCACATTTAGGGCATTTAATAATTATATACTGGTACAGTAATTGTCTTACCTGTGGTTAAAGGGCAGTGTTTTATCACTGAATGCAGTGGGTACTCCCATGGATGCATTACTCTTCAGAGACACACGGCTGGGCTCTGGAGATGCTGCTCTCTGGTTCTGGCAATGAACAACATCTCCATCCTCTCTCTCCTCATAGAGGCTCATTTTAGAGGCAGCATTCTTCAGCATTCTTCAATTTCTTTATTTAGACTGCATCTAAAAGTGGACCAAATCAGATTATTTTGCTCATATGTGTTTCTGTGTTCTTTCTTTCTTCCTTTCTTTTTTTCATTACAGTGTGAACAACACCAAGCATAAGGTATCTGGCCTTTTCAGTTCTGTTTTGAGCCACTTCCATATAGTCTTAAATCAGATACAAGTCTGATGTTTTGCATTGCGTCTTCTGTCTGAACGATCAGAGTGGAATACATGCGACTTTATCACTCCATGTTTGCTTAACATAAACGTGTTCTTTGTTACTGTTCTTTTGTGCATGTCCGATAAATGTGATCTGATATTGGCCACATTTCTATAATAATGTGGATCAGAGTAATAATTCTGATTTGAGTAGGCTTGCATCATGAATGCACCCTATGTCTCCATGAAGATTTAAGCTCTAGAAACCGTTGAATATGTCCTAAGGAAAAAGGAAGAAAATGTGAACTATTGTTTAGTTGTTTCAATGTTTTTTTGTTTTATTTTATGTTTATTTATCTATTTATTTTTTATGTTTTTTATTTTTTTTTATTATTATTTTTTTATCTGTTTGTCTCCCTTTAGAGCTCTGTTTTAATGTATAATATTGCTTTGATATTTTGTGTATCTGGATTTACTTGTTAATATTTTTGTACTGTTCAATCTTTTTTCTTGAATAATATATATATATATATATATATATATATATATATATATATATATATATATATATATATATAAAAAAAAAAAAAAAAAAAAAAAAGAAGATTTAAGCTCTGCATATGGAGATAAAATGACACACTAACTAAACTGTCATCTTTGGAAATCGAAAAATATATAAGATATATAAAAATTCTGGACTTCACCTGAGACTATAGTTTCAGCTTCCAATAAACAAATAAGATGCGTTAAACACTAGTCAGCCGCTTACGGGCCTTTCAGTCAGGGTGCACCGTTCCTATCGATATTTTTTTACTGCAGTGTTCTCCGTTTTAATAACTGAGATTATCATAGTGCCTATTGCAAATACGATATATGAAGCTCGTTAACTTACCTCGAGGATTTCAGTGTTTTTGCTGGACGACACTTCCGCTTTCGGTTCGTTCAGCTGAAATGATGTGTGAATTTGACGATTTATCTGTTCCCTGTAAATCCTCCTGCAGAGGGAGTTGGAGAGTCACCACCAGTATTTTTATTTGTCTTAGTGGAGATATTTATGCTCGTTTCAAATTTTAAAAATACAAAGAACTGATGTGTTAACTATATATTGAGCAGCAGCATGATGAACATTATTAATCCAATAGACTAGATATCAGTGTAATGTTAGAAATCTGATCACAATTAATGGTTTATCATTGCACACCTCTAATATTTTTTACTGGGGTTTAGATTTTTTGCAGGAAACTTTCTGTCTTTGATAGAAACTGTGAGATTTGATGCAGATGTCTGTGTACTGTCTATAAACCAAAAGTGATCAAATAATTAGATATATAGTTGACTTCAAACTCTTTCAGGTGAAGTTGCTGTGCAGCTGCCTCAAAGCAGATACTGTAGCGATGTGCATTAATTGAGCAGATACACAGTTTGATCACTCATATTCAGTGTTTTATTTTATTTTATTTTATTTTATTTTATTTTATTTACTGCATTGAATAAGGGGGTCTCACCTTAACCCCTGCAAGGTCTTGTTTTGGGTCTTACAGAGATTACCACTATTCTATTGACAATACCTGACTTGAGTTCCCAGGAATACACTGGTTCCATAATAATAATAATAATAATAATAATAATAATAATCATGTGGCAGAATTGTCAAAACAACCTCTTTACTTTAGCCTGATTCACAACGGTAAGCTTGTGATAACATTTTCTAATTTGAGTGGTACTGTTAGGTTTTCACGAGAAACACAAGCATGTCACCGCTCATCTTTGCGTCATTATGTCACATCTGTAAACATAAAGAAGGAGTCCCAGCTAGTAGGCTATATCGCATGTGAGGATGCTGCAGGTGGCAGATAATTTCTCACAGCAGCTGGAATAATTAAACTCAACAGAGAACTGTAAATTTGTAACACATGCCTTGGTAGGCGAAACAAAGGAATTTCCTGTGTGGAGAATAAATGCTTATGTGGAAGAAAGCATCTTTCAGATTGATGGATATGAACCAATCCCTAATAGCACACGTACATCTTGGAGATGTCTATTTGATGTCTGCATTTACATCTGCAAGACATCTGCAAGATGTAGTTTGCTCATCTGCAATACGTCTATTGGATGTTTCATATCAGATGTCAAATAGATGTCTATTAGATGTCTTTAAGATGTTTATGATTTAGAATGTATGTAAAACTGACATCTTACAGATGTCTGCCAGATGTTTGTACACAGCAGATGCTTTCCAGATCAAGAGATCTTTAACAGACATCTTGCAGATGTACGTGTGCTATCTGGGATCGTTCTGATTTACTGAACACAAGAGAGACCCGTGTGTTAACATTCAGAAATTGTATGCATTCTTAAATGTTTGTTCAACAAACTGAGTTCTGAGTTCCAAGATGGGACAGAGAGAACAGTCCTTCTTTGGAACTAGGAAATAACGCAAGTAAAACCCCTGACTGCGTAAGTGAGGAGGCACCACTCGAACCGCTCCTTTCACAAGGAGGGAGGAGATTTCGTCTTTCAGAATGTGAACAGAGCTCTCTTCTGTATAAGAAGAGGTAACCCCGTTGAAATACGGGAGTCTTTTAGCAAGCTGAAATCTGTACCCCTTTGTTATTGTGTGAATCACCCACTCGGGAGCCAACACAGACATCTAAGCTGTTACATGATTCGCTAGAGTCACTATTAATCTTAGAACTGCTTAGAGCTGCCAATTTGGCCTGTTTGCTCATTTGTGGTGCAATGGCGCCATCTAGTGGACAGACTAGAGGTGACATGCAGGAGTCTAGAGCTGGTGCGGCGAATGTCGGTCCTGGAGAGCCGCAGCCCTGCTTCGACCCCAATTAAACGCACCTGAACAAGCTAATCAAGGTCTGAAGGGTTACTAGAAAGCAACAGGCAGGTGAGTTTTAATTAGGGTTGGAGCTGAACTCTGCAGGGCTGCGGCTCTCCAGGACCGGAGTTCGCCACCCCTGGTCTAGACAGATGCGCTCTCCCTGAAACAAATTCATATGATTTTTTAGATGTATTGTGTTTTGTGCACGATTTGTGCTGGGGAACACAGGGGTCGAAGCCTTTATTATTCAGGTGAGGGGAACAAAGTATGTGCGGTGTGGTGGCACTGCTTGTGAACACTTGGCGCTTGGTGACACATAAGGCCTGGACAACCTTACAATTGAAAGCCTCGTCCTCCTTCTTTTTGTCGTTGCATCATTGCTGCATCAATGCGACGGCAGGGCCAAATAGAGCCTGGCCAGGCTCCACCGGGGCACATTAACAATTTGAAAACAAAGAAATAATTTGCACACTTTGATGTGATATGAGCTAAGTGATCACTAGATTTAATCACCAGTGGTAGTGTGATTTATTGTAATGCTTTTTTCCTCAATTGGTCAGAACAAAAGTGGCAGGCATGCTACCTACTTATTTAGATGAGAATATCTGGTGAAAGATTTTATTTGGGTCATACTTCCAAGACGGACAAGCTGAAATTGTACAGTGACAGTGAATATCGACATTGGTGCAGTGACTGACAGCCACACATACACCTCAAAACATTAGATTGATCCGCGCAGAGGAGCCGTACCGCTGCACGACCTACGTACAGATGATAATTACGCAAATAACTGCAACTGCAGATTTCAAACAGAGATGGCAACAAGTCAACACAATATTTAGAGATCAAACTGAACAATACTTAACTGTCAAACTGAAAACAATATTTAAATATTAACATGAACACAATATTTAAATAGCAGAGTCTCCACATAGCAAAACAGTTTAATAATTTAGTAACTGTGTTGCTGTTGTATCAAACAACAATTTGTAAATATCAAACATAGACAGAGGTGATGTTCTGACAACCGACGCAGCATGTCAGAAACAGTTTCACCAGATCTGCTGTACTCATAAGTTTCTTGCAAAAGCTTTTGCTGGATTTCTGACCGGTGGGCCTCCAGCAATTAAAGCTGTTTGCTAAGGGCTTCATCTGGATCTCTCCTCTTTCTCTTCTGTGCCACTCTTGGACTGGTGAGTGGAGGTGGAGATGTGGGACAGGATGTGCTGGGTTCTGGGGTTGAATAAGGGGCTGAATGTGTTGGTGTTTCTGTGGGTGTCCCAACAGCTGGTGAGTTGGACATGCTGCGGGATTTATTTCCACTGGTCAGCACTACATAGTCTAAATACCTAGCATGTACAGTTCTTTTAAGCAGGGCTTTTGACACATGACAACTGTGATTTGCAAGTGCAAATATGAGTCTGGTAGCTACTGTATATGGGAATGAGATCTGTCAAGACACATCATTATTAGGTATGCATGTCATCTAAAATCTATGTTGGAACAATCAGTTAATAAAATCAGTGTTGTTAAAGAGTAGGTAAGTTAAACTGCAATGACACTTACCATCAAGCACTCAATAAGCAGACTTTTCACTGTATACCCTATATGCAGCAGCAATGTCTTGAAATAGGACAACCAAGAACACCCTGATGTAGTTTCCCCCTCCAATAAAGAAATTCCATAAAGGACTTTAGAATCATATGTTACCCCTGTACTTGTATACTTCACTTTTGTAATTTTTTTTATGGCAAATTCTATGTTATGTACGAGCTCCCGTTTGTGGATGCACAAAGAAGCGACTGTGATTGACCTGATAATGAATAAAGCCATGTCGAGTAAGTCTTCTGGCCAGTCATCACTGAGTAGAGTGCTTCCTCAACACACACACTTCTCAACAATTCTCAATCAATTTTCCAACTGTTCTTCATCTCACCACTTTAAGCACAGGTCTCCTTTACCTTCTTTTGACTTCCATCATGCCAAACACCCATGCCTTTACCTTCTAGGTGTCCAAACACCCATATGCATACTGTATTTAAAGGTTATATAACAAATAAAATAACGTTCACTGCTTCAAATAAAAAGAAAGAAAGAAAGAAAAATAACATAAATAAATGTAACTCTACACTATAAAAAAAGAATAATAATAATAATTATTATTATCACTGGAATAACATCATTGTATTTATTTTTCTGCTGTCACCTGATGTCCATCCTGTTTTCTATGAATGTTGCATTTTTTTATATACAGTATCTGTGACTTTAACAGATAAACCTTGTTTGTCTAGGTATCCTAAGGAGAAAATATCAAACAACAAGCAAGAAAAAAAGGCTTGTAAATAAATATTTCACCAAGAATTCAACTCTGTATCCTGCTGATACATGTTTTAAATGTGTGTGTTTTTACCTGTAATTGTTCTACACGTTTAAATAGGACTTTTATTTGGTTTTGTTTCTGTGACGTCATTAGTACGCGCCACGATGCTGGGTCTGTTGTGATTCGGCTGAAGAAAGGTTTGTGGTTTTTATTTATTTAAAGTATTTAAATGGATGCAAATTCTTCTGTCTGTTTTATAGTTTTAGCAAGCGAATTATAATTAATCATTTATTATTGATTATAACATTCTAATGATCTATCCAAAATAAACGAGCGTTATTTAGAGTGAACGCATACACTTGTAAGTGACAGTAAAGGTGCGTTTCATTTAGGTAACAAATTCATGAATTTTTCTAAGCACAAATTCGGCCACTGACATGTGGTGACGTGAGAAACGGAGGTTTTCCAATCTCCAAGTCAACTGCACTAATTGCTTTCCTAAAACGATACACTGGTTCAAAGCGCTGCACGCGAACGACACCCGCTGGTCAGAACAGTGAACACAAACAAACACAAACGTGCAGTGAGAACTTCTACACACTAATAACAAATGTTTCATGAAAGTGTAATCCATTAAATGTAATCTAGAAATAAATAAGTAACTAAACATTAAGTGACTGCATAATTAATATTCTTTTATTAATTTGTAGTTTGTGTGAGCACCTAGAGATTTAGTTTGGATTTATTTTTCTTTCTGTTAATTATTCTCATTTTTAACATGGCAGTGTTCAAACACACAGAGACAATCCTGGTGAAGCAACTAAGATCCGCATGACGTCTGATTATAAAGATGGCGTTTATTAAAGAGGAGAGTGAAGACATGATACTTGAAGAAACATTCAGAGTGAAACAAGAAGATACTGAGGACAAAACAGGTTGGTTTCCATTCTCTAAGCTGAAGTCAGTCATGTGATCCATGTTAAAAATGTTTCCCTCTTCAGAAATAATTATTTTTGAACGTCATATGGCTTAATGAGAAAGCTTTTATTTCAGATTAGGGATCCACAGATAGTACTTTTTTTGGTTGATACAATATCTGATTTTGGTCGATACGATTCTGATTAGGATATTCCCCCTTGTTCACTTATTTTAAGTTTAATTATTAAAATATACTACTGTTTTTATCATGTTTTAAATGAGCAAGAACACATGCATTAAGGTATACTAGTTAATTTATTGATGTATCATCAAATCATTTTTACTGAACATGGACTGGATCTATTTAAAAATAAAATAAATAAATATGACAGCCTTCAGAAGTTATTTTTGCTATCAAATATTTCTTATCAACAATATTAACTCATTTTTGATGTGTTATTGAATATTACATATTTCTTTAATAAACACATTAACAAATAAGTCCAGTATTGTTGATTTCCATATCAAGTATACATTTTGCTACTTCAGAAAATAATTGACTGCTTTTTCCCAAAGTGCAGTCTGACAAACTATATAAGGGCTCAACGCTAAGAAATATTTCTATCACGAATAATTCTATACAATATAACAAAGACACAAATGTATGACACTGCATGCTCTTCACTGTGTAAATTAAATACATATTGAAATATAATGACACGGCTTTATGTGCATGTACGCCAGATATTTTGTGCACACTGGTGTTGGGCGATATGCTCAATTTTCATAGCGCCCTATCGTCAGCCTGTGAGATCGTCAATACACAATATTATCATGCTAATTTATTTAATTATCTACTTAGTTTCATTGCCGGCAAATGAACCAACACCAGCATAAGGCTAAAAGCAGCCTGCTTTCAGTATGATTTAATTTGTGTTTAACATGATAACAATTTAATATTGTTATCATGTTAAACACACAATATCACACAAAAAAAGGGGAATCCGCTTTTAGCTATTATGCTGCCCGCAGTTGGAATCAGCTTCCAGAAGAGATCAAATGTGCTAAAACATTAGCTACATTTAAATCTAGACTCAAAACTCATCTGTTTAGCTGTGCATTTACTGTATGAGCACTGTGCTACGTCCGAACTGATTGCACTAATGTATAGCATTTTTCCATTTTTTACCTGTCTTAAATTTGTTTTAAATCAATTTTTAAATCATTTTAAAAGTTTCATTTTTTTGTTTGTTTGTTTTATTGTTGTGATAATTGTTTTTATGATTATTCCACTGCCTCTTTGCGAATTATTGTTTTTATTATTGTTTTTATGACTATTCTACTTCCTTTGAATTACCTTTGTGTATGCAATGTGCTATATAAATAAACTTGCCTTGCCTTGCCTTGGCTAATAGAAACATTGTGAGTTACTAATGCTAAGATTTCCTTAGTTATTCTAAAAGCAGCTACAGAAAACGAGCAAAGAACATTTACGTTATCAAAGAACATCATCACTGACTAGCCTAGCCTAGCGCGAGTTTACGCACTTTAAAAAACATTCCCGGTACCATAAGCGAATAAAATAATTACATCACTGTATAACAAATACATTTCTTACTCCTTATTTACACTGCACACATCTGTGGCACGAAGGGGGGCTGTTCCCCCCAAAACAAGTTACTGCCCTGGTGAAAAAAACATCATATGCTGGTAGGTATGTTTTGATGGTGGTTTAAGCTGGTCCTTTGCTGGTTTATGCTGGTCCTTGGTTTATGCTGGTCCTTGGTTTAAGGACCAGCTTAAACCAGCATTTAAACATACCTTACCAGCATCCCAGCATCAAAACATACCTACCAGCATATGCTGTTTTTTTTTCAGCAGGGTGTGCCCCCCTTTTCCATCTTCTCCCCTCCTTGCTGAACGGGATCGATTTCAAAAGTGAAAGTAAAACTGGAAAAACAGTGCGCATTAGAAAGCGACTGCATGCTTTCACAAACATCAGCAACCGCAAGCAATTACAGATTGCATGCTTCCCACCTGAAACACCCCCTCCCGTTCACCGTGATTTGTGCCTTTGTGTTTATACCAGCCACCTGGCGGCAAGTTTCTGAAGCGCCCCAGAAGCAGCTCTCTGCACTGTATCACTAAAGTTAGGCACCTAGTCTGTTTTTGACAGATAATAATAATAATCGTCAAAGGCATCAGCAACAGGCAGTATCTTTGACTATCGTCGATACACTGTACTGTCGTCTATCGCAGGGGTGCCCAACCCTGTTCCTGGAGATCGACCTTCCTGCAGACTTTAGTTCCAACCCTAATCAAACACACCTGTCTGTAATTATCAAGTGCTCCTTCAGATCCTAATTAGCTGGTTCAGGTGTGTTTGGTCAGGGTTGGAGCTGAACTCTGCAGGAAGGTCGATCTCCAGGACCAGGGTTGGGCACCCCTGGTCTATCGGCACAACCCTAGTGCACCCACAAAATTCTTACACAGTGAGTACCGAAATGACTTCTCTTTTATGTCTTCTTGTGCTTGAATATTTTGCTGTGTCATATGCCATTACACCATTTCAATGTCATTGCACATGTGCAAAACCAGTGCCAATTCCAGTTGGTTTTAATTGGTTCAAGTGTTTATTTGTCCTATCCAATGGATTAGACAAGGTTTATCACACTTCTCTCAAACCAAGTGAAATTTCGGTCTGGGCACTTTTATTCTAATTGAGGTGTTTGCATGGAGTTTTTTCATTCTGATTGTAATCGTAATACAATACTCCATGTAAATGCACTGATAGTTCCATCCACTGTCCAGAGTGGCATTCATGCTGGCTAAGGCCCATCGGGCAGTCCTTACTGTCAAGTCCTGCAATCTCGGAAACTTAATTCTAATATTGCTGATGAATTTTGCACCATGTATAATGAGTCTGCTCTTGCGAATTTGAACAATGACTACAACAAACAACAAATCTACTCGTGCGCTGTGGCAATTATGCAGACAGGCAGAGTGCAAATGGAGAAAGGACAGGCTTCAAGTGTCATTTGAGATTTTTAAGGGACTGTTATTTGACTATCAGAAATTAGATCTTCTATTCCAGACTTGGATTATGATCAACCAGAACTGATTAAACCTGGCTCTTCGGTTTTTCATCAGTTTGAGCCAGTTTCTCTGTCAGAATTGGCAGCAATTGTCAAAAATTTGAATCCCTCTACCAGTCCCCAAGATTTTATTAATGCACGGTTTTTGAAACAGGTTTTTAATGCTATTGGTCCGACTGTTTTGAAATTCATAAATAATTGCCTGGTGACAGGTGGTTCTTTGCCAGATGATTTTAAATATGCAAAAGTGCAGCCATTATTAAAGAGACCAAGTTTGGATCCTGCAGATTTTTCTAATTCAAATTATAGGCCCATCTCGAAACTGCCTTTTCTCTTCAAGGTTTTGGAGAGAGTAGTTTTCATTCAGTTGCAATCATTTTTGGAAAAAAACACTGTTTTTGAAGTTTTTCATTCTGGTTTTAGGACAAAACATAATACTGAATCAGCACTTTTAATGGGTTCAAAATTATATTCTTTTTAAGGTATTCTTTTCTGGAACATCGTTGATTTTAGTGCTGTTGGACCTGAGTGCGGCTTTTGATACCGTAGATCACGATATCTTAGTCTCTCGGTTGTAAAATCATGTTGGGATCCGCGAGGTGGCCCTAGACTGGTTTAAGTCTTATCTTACAGGTAGAAGTTCAGTGAAACCTAGTGAACACTTGTCAATACCAGCTCCACTAAAATGTGGAGTTCCCAAATGATCTATTCTTGCTCCTTTATTGTTCTCACTGTATATGCTCACTGTATATATTTAGGAAACGTGCTGTAGAATTTCATTGCTATGCTGATGATATGCAGATTTATTTGCCTTTTTTATAAAGAAAATGGGTCTGCTTTTTAGTCCGCTTGTAAACAGCTTTCCTGATGTTAAAGGATGGTTGACTGCAAATTTTTAAAAATTAAATGAAGACAAAACTGAGATCATGCTATTTGGTTCAGCTGACAATTGCTCTTCTATTTCTGATGTTTTTGGATCTTTAAATGTTCATAACAAAGCAGTGGTGAAAAATTTAGGAGTATTATTTGACCCTGATCTTAAATTTGACAAGCAAATAAATTCTGTGGTAAAGTTCTGATTTTTTTTAAGCTGAGACTTATAGCAACTAATCAACTTTTAGCGTCATTCATGCTTTTATTTTTTCATGCATAGACTACTGTAATTCTCTTTATGTGGGAGTTAACCTGAAGACCTTGGCTTGGTTACAGTCAGTCCAAAATACGGCAGCAAGGTTGCTGACTGGCACTCGAAAGCATGCCCACATTACCCTGATTTTGTCATCTCTTAAATGGTTGCCGGTCAATTTTAGAATTCAATATAAACTTGTTTTTTTGTTTGTTTAAATCTTTAAATGGACTGGCCCCAAGATATCTGGAAACAATGGTGAGCCAATATTCCTCTCTCAGGCCTTTGAGGTCTTCCACTCAGTTTCTTGTAGTTTCTTTTGGAACCAGATGTAAACTTAAAGGTGATCGTGCTTTTTCATTTGCCGCCCCCAAACTCTGGGACGCCCTACCTATGCATATAAGATCCACTCAATATACAAATATAGATAACGCACACATATATAGAGTTTGGATGTATACCACTTCATTATTATTAAATGTGACATTTTTTCTGATCCTTCCATTGATGCCGATCGTCTTGTATTCGCACCTGGAAGACCAGGAAGTTCCGTAACTCATTCGGGGAATGCGCCAGGGCTTTCTTTACCGTTATACAACTAGAACCCGGATTGCCATAAAAACTCGTCAATGGCGGGAAAAGAGTTAATGTAAGCTATTGAATGTGATCAGCAAGAAGAGAGGAATCAGGTGTACTAAGTTTTATTTTTCTAGAACAAGAGATTCAAGAGTTATTACCATTTCAATGTTGAATTTTTGAACTGGTGGTGGTGATGCTATAGAGTTGATCTATTCATGGCCATCACTACAAGTGTGCCTAATAATAATAATAATAATAATAATAATAATAATAATATGGCCTGTACTTGCAGCTGGTAGGTGTTTCTGCAGCTTTCTCTTTTTTTATTTTGTAAAAGCCTGGTTTCACACTTCATTTTTTAAGCTTTATTTAAACATTAGACACTTAGTTACCAGTCACGGGTTATGTCTGCAAATATGTCATGATGTCCCTCAGGGGAAGTGTAAACAAGGAGAAAAACAGAGGACCTAATACTGAGCCCTGTGGCACTCCATTCTTGTGTTTGATGAGATGTACATATTTCCCTGTGGCACGGTAGTAGCATCTGTACTTTTTGGTTTTTAAATATTTGAACTTAGAATTTAATTAAAAGTGGAAAGACCCTACTGTCTAACACTGCTGAAAGTCTCACCACCCCAAATGATTCACACACATTTATTCTCTTCAGTAACTGCATATCAATGGCTTGATTTTCCATTATTAGTTAGTATTCACATTTATACATCTAGCAGCCAATTTTTATCCAAAGTGACTTACAAGGTTTCATGTTGGCATATGAAAGAATGCATTTGGTTTATGGGTGTGGAGTGGTTAAATGTTTGTGGAAGAGGTGAGTCTCAGCTACTTCTCGAAAGTCGTGGTCATCTCAGCAGTTTGGGAGGAGGTTGGTAGCCCGTTCCAACAGAGAGAAGCAGAAAGTGTGAAGGTTTTGGAGAGTGACTTTCTCCTTGTTGTGGAGGAAGAACAAGGTGTCATTCACTCAGTAACCATAGCTGGTGGGAGTATACACTTGAAGTAGTGAAATGAGGTAGGAGCTGCTGCTGCGGTGGAAATCATGAAAGCCAGTGTCGAAACGTTAAATGATTCTGGCCGCAACTGGGAACAAGTACGGTGAGATCAGGAGGTATGTGATGTGGGTTGTCTTTGGCTAATTAAAGATCAGGCATTGCTGCTGTGTTGTTGACTATCTGCTGTGGTCACAAGACTGTCAAGTAGACTGTTGTAATCCAGTATTGAAATGAAAAGAGCTTGGATGAGCAGCTGTGCCTTGCATTTTGGAGCTGCATATTATCTGCATAGCAATAGTACGAGAAGCCGTGTGTCTTTATGATTGTTCCCAGTGAAGCAAAGAGAACTGTGCACTGAACCTTGAGACACCCCAGAGATTAGCTGATGTCACTTAGGCCCCTTTGCCACCAGCAGGACCGGGTGCTAGTTCAGAGCTACTGCTGTTACCGGTTCAGAATTGGTTTGACTGGCGAGCCTTCCAAGAACTGGTTTGCTTTTCCACAAGCTAGAGAGCCACCACAGAGCCAGGTCTTATGTCACTGAGTATGTCTCATTTTCCCCAGCAACGCATAGTACAGCAGTGCCAAACACACCAGGCTTGCTCAAGATGCATCACTGCAGACCGACTGCACACACCGGCCACACACGATACCAAAGCACCGGGAAAGTGATTGGAGAGCAGGTGACTCTTTAAGCTTTTGAATTGCTCTAGCGGTACTCCAACGCCACATGCCGACTGGTTCTCGCAGCGCGAACAAGCCTAATATCAACAATGACTTTGCAAACCTACTCTTATTTAATAAAAAGCCCAGTCAAAAGTGTTCATCTTGTTGATCACAGTAACCCCTTCCCAAGCCCCTGATACAAGCAGTTCTTACTTCTAGACCAGCAATATTTTGGTGCTACTTATGAGCCACTTTTCCTAGTTCTGAGCTGGTGCTTTGGGTGTCAAAAGACAAAGAACTGATTTGAAACTAGGCTTTGGCTCCGAACCAGCACTCGAACTGCCTTGGTGGAAAAGGGAATTAGATTCCCCTCCTCTCCATGCAGCACCTCTTTCAGTAGCTTAGTACAAAAGTTTTTTTTTTTTTTTTTTCCCCAATGCATCCCTTCTCTAAAACACCCATTTCAGGTCTTGAAGTCTTTACTAATCACACCTCACTCAGGTTTGTTTGATTTAAGGAGACATGCAAAATGTGCACTGTTGGGGCAGCTCCAGGAACAGGGTTGAAAACCAATGGCTTAATGAGTACAGGTTCTAGCTGTATGTTGCTAGTTTTGAGGTATTTTGCTTTGTGCCATTAAACTGGGTTAACTTTTTTTGTTTCTTTTTTCACTTTAGAACTGATGCCACTGAAAGAGGAAAGTAACATACTGAATGATACAGAAGAGAAAGATCAATATGAGAAACATCACGATTTCATAACTGGAGATGAATCTTTTAGGTGCTCACAGACTGAAAATACTTCTTCACGAAAGAAAGTTCATACGATAGGAACAAGAAGTTATTTTGCTTGCTCTCAGTGTGGGGAGAGTTTCAGTCGACATGGAAACCTCCAGGTCCACCTAAAACTTCACAACAGAGACAAGTCTTACACCTACCCTCAATGTGGAAAGCAAGATGGAAACCTTAAGGTCCACATGCAGATTCACAGTGGGGAGAGCCCCTTTACCTGCCAACAGTGTGGAAACATATTCACTCAAAAGGGAAGCCTTAACAGGCACATGAAAATTCACATTGGAGAGAAGCCTTACACATGTCCTCAGTGTGGAAAGAGTTTTAATCAACATGGAAACCTTGAAGTCCACATGAGAGTTCACACTGGAGAGAGCCCTTTCACCTGTCAACAGTGTGGAAAAAGTTTTAATCGAAAAGGAAACCTTAATTATCACATGAGAGTTCACACTGGGGAGAGTCCTTTCACCTGCCAACAGTGTGGAATAAGTTTCACTGCAAAAGGAAGCCTTACCAGGCACATCAGAATTCACACTGGAGAGAAGCCTTACACATGCCCTCAATGTGGAGAGTGTTTCGAACAACATGGAAACCTTAAAGTCCACATGAGAATTCACACTGGAGAAAAGCCTTACACATGCCCTCAGTGTGGAAAGAGTTTCGATCAACATGGAAACCTAAAAGTCCATATGAGAGTTCACACTGGAGAAAAGCCTTACAGATGCACACAGTGTGGAAAGAGTTTCGATCAACATGGAAACCTTAAAGCCCACATGAGAGTTCACACTGGGGAGAAGCCTTACATATGCACTCAGTGTGGTAAAAGTTTCACTCAAAAAGGACACCTTGAAGTCCACATGAGAATTCACAATGGAGAGAAGCCTTTCACCTGCCAAAAATGTGGAAAAAGTTTCAGCCGAAAAGGAATCCTTAACAAGCACATAAAAATTCACACTGGAGCGGAGGAGCTTGGATCAACATGGGCGCCTTGAAGTCCACATGAGAATTCACAATGGAGAGAACTGTCTTATATATCATCAGTGTGGAGTAAGTGTCACTGTGTAAAAATGTGCAGAAACAAAGCAAGAGAATAGAGAATATTTATTTATTTGCTGCATATTACGCAGATGCCACACAGATCTAGTAGAAAATGTGACTTCTTTCCCAGCTGTTTATCTTCAGACATAAACAACTGTTTTTTATAACTCTTGTGTTTTAAACAAACACCTGTGTATTTGATGGTTTAAGTGCAATAAGACGTGAAAGAGAACTTATTTTAGTACTCGCATGCCATATGATAGCTGCTTTCTGTGCAAGTGCTTTGGATGTGTGCGCTCAGAAAACCCTGTACCAGAAGTTTAAACTAATATGGTTTAATCAAATCAAATCAAACAGATGTTTATTTTTGTTTTTTGTTTTTTGCCAGAGTATCTGAGTTACAAGCTGTAAAGGCACAGCCCTTTTCGGGAAAATGGGACGAGGAGCAGCAGCTCATTTGCAGTTAAAGAGACATGCATGAAAACAGCATGCTTCTGCTTCAAAGTGATATAATAAATGATTTGTGGGGTATTTTGAGCTGGAATTCACAGACACATTCTGGGGACACCTGAGACTTATATTACATATTGTAAAAAGGGGCATAATAGGTCTCCTTTAAGGTTCACAAAATCATAAAAGACAACACATGAAATGCAGTTTCAGATGTTTCTTGAGTATGAACTATGAACTTCTATGAAGGTTTTTTTTTTTTTCACCAATAAATATATAATAGTATTTGTAAAAATTATGTTTTTCCATCCTCATTTTTACTCTCTGTGAACAACACTCAACTTCAAGGGTGTTATCTCTTAGAAGACT
Organism: Labeo rohita; assembly: GCF_022985175.1. Classification (NCBI taxonomy): domain Eukaryota; kingdom Metazoa; phylum Chordata; class Actinopteri; order Cypriniformes; family Cyprinidae; genus Labeo; species Labeo rohita. Next base: position 1,174,111 of record NC_066881.1, on the reverse strand, counting down.
GCACCTTACCATCCCAAAACGGATGGACCTGTGTAGAGATTGAATCGAACTCTTGTTCAAATGCTCTGTAAGTTTGTCAGTGACATAGGGTTTATTTGGGATCTGTGGTTAACTTATTTATTATTTGAATACAGATAAGTTTCATAGGTTTTTTTTCTCCGTTTCAGTTGATGACCTTGTGTCTTTGTTGATCACAGACATCTAGTAACAATAATGCCATTGATTAAATGTTGCAAATGAGAGAGAAATTAAAGAAAATGACTGGGGTTAACAGCAGAACATTTGCAATATCCACAAAGTAAGCAGAAATGCTGGCATGATGGGAAGGCAAGGCAGCGGTCCTCTGAAATTATGTCAGCAGGTTTTAGTCATTCCTCCAAAAAAGCGAACAAATTGCGTAAATGGCAGGGTCTGTTAAAGGTCACTAAGAATTTAGGTTCTAAATTGTTACTTCTGGTGTGTCACATTATCATAGAACATTGCATATTAATCTCTTGAACAGTTCCAGTTACAGACTCTGGCTCCGAACCAGCATTTGAACTGCCTTGGTGGAAAAGGGGTATTAGACACTCCTCACCATGCAACACCTCTTCCAGTAGATTAGTGCAAAAGTGTTCACTTTTAAAAAGAATGAGATTCAGGTGTTGAACTGTCTCACTAGAATGAATCTGATTTTTCAAAGCTGCATGTGAAGGAGGAATCTGCTCACTAGTGTAAATTGTACTTGTGTACCTAAAAGCTCTATGTGCAAGAGAGAGTCTACAGTGTGTTTAGTATGTTAAACCCAAAATACCACTAACAAATCATAAATCAAATCATATTCAGTAGATTGAATCCCAGACTAGCTTTCCCAGACTAGAGGTTAGATACATCCTGTGGCTCATGTGAGTAGAAAACTGTATGAGACAAGGCACTCTGTTATTGAAAACAAGTGTTTGGCACTGAAGTAGGCTCTTAATTCTTCTAAATAATATCTGTTGGGACAAGAATTTGTCATTGAAACAGATCATAAAACACTCCAATGGACTGACAAAATGAAAGATAACAATGTTAATATACCTCAGAGTTTGGCTAGGCTTAGTCCCCTTGATCTCAAAAAGCACACTAGTGACTGATGCTAGAGGCTGCATTCTTTATAGCTTCCTTGTTAACATGCCCACCTCCCACACTGGTTTCAATCCCACTCTGAACCTGAGGGGCTACATACGCAACCTTTCCATGTAATGGCAAGACATCGGCCAGAGTCTATAAACATGACAAACCATTATCCAGGCGTTTGTTGTCCGCAGCTCACTGATGCCAGAGGTGAGTTGGTTGGTGATTGGTGAGGTGACTGGCCATTGCTTTCAAGAAATCTACAGATATGTCTGTGATTGGCTTCCAAAAACACATTGTAAATAGAAACCTTTAAGATATGCAAAGCCCCACCCTACAGGTGGGCAAGATTGGTTGCATGCTTGTGACGTATAGCAAACAGGCGGCTTCAAACCTATATTTTTGAGACTGTCTTTGGTACACCACAGTTTTAAGCAGAAAATGCTCAGCCATGGTGTTCAGTGATTAATTTGCATAGTTTGTCTTTAAGCATATTAAAACACCAGACAGACATGTAAACAATGTTTAAAAACTTGATTTTCACCACAGGAGGTCTTTACATTTACCATCATAAAATTGATTCTACTTCAGTCCCTGTGCCCCCTCCATCATTTTTCCTGGATTCTGTTTGACCACACTGTTTTCTATGAGTGTATGTACACTGGCGGAGGCTGTTCAAAATCCTGCTGTGCCACTCCATTAGTGTTCCATTAAATTACATTATTTGTCCCAAATTATTGTTTACATACATAATATCATCCTAGGCTGGAAGATTGTGTATTGTGCAAAATGTTTGTCTTTCTGTGGCTTGAATGAAGTGTATATGCTTTGAGCTACAATAATAAACTGTATAGCTCTTTTTTTTTCCATTTGCTGTTTTATCAAACACCAAACTTTAAAACTTAATCGCTAGGTAAGATGCAAGCACCCAAACATGTAATCATAAAATGCTTATTCAATTAATTTCTGACATATTTTACAATAGAAATGTTAAAAGACTGGCAGGAATATCTAAGTGATGCAAATTTCACCATTTTCAATTGAAAATATATCATTTACTTAATTTGTGTGGTACTAGTATAGTTTATTGTTGCCAAATATTAATATCAAGTGAATTATTTAAAAATTGAGGCTTGCTAAGTGAGGATTCCCATCATCTTTTTTTGTGTGGCATTTTGTCTGTGTTTGCATGGCTTTCCTCTGGGTGCTCTGGTTTCATGCAGCATAAGTGTATTGGAGTTGCTGCAGGTGTGAATGCAATTGTGTATGTGTGTGTCCCAAGTCCCAAGTAATGAGGAGAGTAAGGGAAAGACCTGACCACCAATAGAACTGCCAAAGAGTCTGTCACAACTGAATGAGTAGTGGATGGAATATTTGTCGAGGGACAGTAACACACTATTTACTTAGCACAGGAGACTTTCCTCTCCTAGTGTGAAGGGTTCTGCCTGTTATCAAAGTGCGTAAGTCCACTGTCTTGCAGGCTTATGAAATAGTTCCCGAGGCCTATAGGCAGACATTTTGGAAAAAGGGTGGTAGACAGACATACATTGCATTTGCCTGAAATATTTTGACACACTTTAATAACTGCTGCATGGCTTCTAGTGTAAAAAATGGGAGAGCTTAAACACCTTTGCTGTATAATGTCTGTTACTCTACACAAACTTTGTGATTTGATTTCAGGTGTGGTGGAACTTGGTGTATTTTACAGATGCATTAGTGTATCATTATGAAACTCGGTATGTATAAGACCATACTCTGAAGGTACTCATAGTTTTGGAATGGGTCCACCTTCTGGCCTAAATTTATACATTTATACATTAAACATTTTTAAAAATTATAATATCTTTTGATTATTTCAGTCTAATTTAATGAAACCAGTCCTGATAAATTCCCTGGATCATCCTGAAAACATTTTTAATTTATTTAAAAACCTACTTTTTCAAGCTCCTCCAAGACCAGGGGTTACCAGACTTTACTTATTTCCCAGCAAGGTCTGAAGGTGATCTGATCTGATTTTACCAATGGTCTAGGACTGGGGTCATCAGACTAGATCCTGGAGGGCTACTGTCCTGCAGAGTTTAGCTCCAACTTGCCTGATTGGAAGTTTGAAGTATACCTAGTAAAACCTTGATTAGCTGGTTCAGGTGTGTTTCATTAGGATTGGAGCTAAACTAATTCTGCAGGACACTGGCCCTCCAGAACTGAGTATATATATGTGACCCTGGACCACAAAACCAGTCTTAAGTCGCTGGGGTATATTTGTAGCAATAGCCAAAAATACATTGTATGGGTCAAAATTATTGATTTTTCTTTTATGGCAAAAATCATTAGGAAATTAAGTAAAGATCATGTTCCATAAAGATATTTTGTAAAATTCCTACTGTAAATGTATGAAAACTTAATTTTCGATTAGTCATATACATTGTTAAGAACATTACTTGAAGAACTTTAAAGGCAGTTTTCTCAATATTTAGATTTTTTTTGCACCCTCAGATTCCTGATTTTTAAATAGTTGTATTTCGACCAAATATTGTCCTATCCTAACAAACCATACATCAACGGAAAGCTTATTTATTCAGCTTTCATATGATTTATAAATCTCAATTTAGAAAAAATGAGCCTTATGACTGGTTTTGTGATCCAGGGTCACATATAAAGCTTTTCAATAGACCAAACTACTCTCAAATATCACATCAATGAATTTGTTGTTTTTTTTTATTCTGAGGCTGACTGACACCAAACTTTTTTACCATAATAATTTGACACCTATTGGTCAAAACTGATTAGCATTTTTTTCCCTTGGCCCCTAATTGCTGTTTGCAGCTGTATTTTTTCACTGCTTAATAAATGCTACAATTTTTTTTTTAACACTTTAGGCACATTTCCATTACAGATTTGCGCAAAACTTTGGCGATGTTATATAAATGTCGATGAAAAAGTATTGCGAAATGACAACATTTCCATTAACTGATGTTATGTGACTAAAACTTAATATGTTCATGGCAACGGATTTTGGTGTGAATTGGATGGATTTTGGCTTTATTTAATTGAAAGAGGTGTATTTGTGTATCTTTACAGAAGCACCGCGGAGAACCATTTCAAAAACGTGTGCGACGCTGCTGGTATAAACGTAACATCAGCCACGTATAAAGTGTTTCTTGGAGTTTATAGGTGTGTTCGACTTAACGCAGCGCTGCGCAGCTCAATCAAATTCTGACTTGAAGCAGTGCATGCCGGTTAGAAATTTTGTCCGACTTGAGGCGGCGCCGCCGGCTCGTGACTGTCACGTGTGTCATCAAAGTACCGCGATAGCGATTCGAGAGCAGTCGACTGACTCAGCCGGCACAGTTTCTTCAGAGCGGCTGCAGGAGCTCTGATGACCACATGGCTGTTTCACGATTGGCCAGATTCACCGCATGACAACGATCATGTGTGTTTTGGGTTTATTCTAACATCCTCAAGTCTGTAGCCGTAAGTCGAACACACCTTATAGTACATTGAAGAATGATCATATGACTTTTTATATATGCCATGTGACCTGTAAATGCGAAAAAGCTGCGAATATTCTTTTTTCAAATTGCCTGAAAAACCGTCTCATGCGAGCGTAAAAACTTTTTGGCGATATATGGGAGTTTCCATTAGGCGTATTTTCAATTCACAATTTTTAAATCTTGAAAGGAAATGGAAATGCAGCTTTTGTCTCTTGCTACCTGCTATTTCACAGCTTTCTCAGTCAACGTCTCAGGCGGATAGTAGACTTGAGTTAATCTAGTTTTGTTACCTGCATTTGTGTATCAGACAAAACTCTGTTGACAGTGCTGCTGGTGTGGAGATTCGTATCAATTTTTATCAAAATATCAAAACAAACTAACATTCCTGCCATAGCCAAAATGATGGAATAACAGAGGAGCTGTTATATCTATAGAAGAATCTCAGTCAGGAGTGATACTGGCACAATATAACAAAATAAATTATTTATGTACAGTTTGTGTACTTTTATTTAGATATTTTCATTAGCATTGTGGCATTTCACAGCAAGACAGAAGTTGAACCACTGGTTTCATTTAAAAGTACCAATGACATGGAGCGACATTGGAATGACTATTAGCTGCTCAAAATTCAGTCAGTTCAAATGGCCAAAGGAGTTCATATGTACATGACCAAAAAAAAAAAAAAAATACAAAGCCACAAGGCAAAGTATAAAGAGGTGATGGACGCAAATTAAAGTGTTCATGAAGCTGGACAATCAGATTCGGTCCACGTTCACATGTGATGTGAATGTAGCCTTCATTTCACACAGATATTTATTTTCTGGTGCCATTTTTAACAGCAGAGCCATTTAAAATGCTTTACACATAAAGGACATAAACAGGGCCTCACATCTGCATGAGTGTGGCAAGTAAAAGTTTTTGTTGCACTGATCACAATTAGATGGCCTTCCTCCAGAGTGAATGCACAGGTGAAAAAACTGAAATTGTCACACACGCAATTTACTTTCAGAGTGAGTTTTCAAATGACGTTTCAGGTCTCTTTGATATGTGAAACTTATCTTGCACTGAAGACACGTGAAAGGCTTCTCCCCGGTGTGAAGCCTCATGTGAGTCTTAAGGTTTCCTTTAAGTGTGAAACATTTTCCACACTGAGGGCAGGTGAACGGCTTCTTTCCAGTGTGAATTATAATGTGAGTGTTGAGGCTTCTTCTATGACTGAAACTCTTTCCGCATTGATGGCATTTGAGACAGTTCTCTCCTGAGTGAATCCTCATGTGACAGTCAAGAGTTTCTTTACATCTCAAACCCTTTCCACACTGACCACATATGAAGGGCTTCTCTCCAGTGTGACTTCTCATGTGGACATTGAGACTTTCTTTTCGGGAGAAGCTCTTCCCACACAGTTTGCAGCTGTAGGGGTTCTCTCCTTTGTGAATTCTCATGTGGGCATTAAGGTTTCCTTTATGTGTAAAACCCTGTCCACACTGAGTGCATGTGTAAGGCTTCTCTCCAGTGTGAACTCTTAAGTGGACTTTAAGGTTTTGTTTTTGAGTGAAACTTCTTCCACACTGCTGGCAGGTAAAAGGCTTCTCTCCATTGTGTATTCTCATGTGGACGTCAAGGTTTTGTTTATTAGTCAACCTCTTTCCACACTGACCGCAGGTGAAATAACTGTTAGATTCGATCTTCTGACCTCTTTTTCGCGAGGAAGTCTGCTTAGTCTGTGTGGATTTTTTACCAATCATGCAATCATGTTTCTGGTCTTTCTCTTCCATTTCATTCAGTTCTTCACTCTCCTCTCTCAGTGCCATCAGGTCTTAAGCGAAAAAAGACAAATTCAAGTTAACACCAGTTTAATGACCCAAAGCAACATCAACAACTACATAAAACAGGGGTCACCAGACCCGGTCCTGGAGGGCCGGTGTCCCTGCAGAATTTAGCTCCAACCCTAATCAAACAAACCTGAACCAGCTAATCAAGGGGTTACTAGGTATACTTGAAACTTCCCGGCAGGTGTGTTGAGGAAAGTTGGAGGAATGAAAGGATGTCTACTAGATCCTATATGCACTAAGCTACTGAAGGAGGCGTTACCTGTATTCCCATTTTTAACTTTATTAGGACATGCCCAAGCTGCCAGTTATCAAACCCCTTATAAATTGACCCAGAGTAACTGGTTCAATATAGACTGATCCCAAATCTTCCATTCATATTTAACATATTAGAAAAATATCATCCTCTCAGCTATGTTCAGTTTTGCAGAGAAACAATATTTTAGTCATGATTTAAAGAGACTGTGCTTATTAAAGTTACATTTCACTTTTCTTGTTATTGGATCTGTTCGACAACACAGACCACAACATTCTTTTGAACAGCTGGAAAATTATGTTGGCTTTAGTGAATAAGGGTTATTATCACAGTTTTGGTCCTATCTATCCGACTGCTACGGCTTTGTGGAAAAGAAGTATTAAGTGCCACAGGGCTCAGTATTGGGTCCTCTGCTTTTCTCCTTGTACACTCTTCCCTGGGGGTATGTGAATAGATTTAGAATTGGGAGCAGTGTCAAAAAAATGAACTGGATCATGTAACAAAAAAAGTCCTGTTTTTTTTGTTTGTTTGTTTGTTTGTTTTACATCATATGAGAAAGCATTTTTTTTTTCTTGAATATCAGCTTGATTGCAATTGTGATATTGGTGTTATACAACAATTCAATAAACAATAAGTTAATATTAAGGAATATTAAGGTTTTAGACACAGTATTGAGTACTACAACCAGTTGCATGTCTGCAAGAAACACAGTGGTGTTTGGTTCCTAAATGACTCAACTGCTTTTGAATTAATCGGGTGAGTCACTGATTCCATGATCTATTCATAAAGCCTTCTTGAATGAATCTCTTGAATGAATGACTCTATTTACGTTACATTACATTTAGTCATTTTGCAGACACTTTCATTCAAAGCGATTAACAAATGAAGACAATGGAAGCAATCAAAATCAACAAAAGAGCAATGATATACAAGCTCTATGACAAGTCTCAGTTAGCTTAATGCAGCACACGTAGCAAGTTTTTAAAAAAAGAGAACAGATATAACAGAAAAAGAATAGAGCAAGCTAGTGTTAGGTTTTTTTTTGTTAATTGTATAATTAAAAAACACACACATAGAAAAGATCTTGTAGCTGCGTTCTGGATTAGTTGTAAAGGTTTGACTGAACTGGCTGAAAGACCGGCCAAAAGAGCATTGCAATAGTCAAGTCTGGACAGAACAAGAGACTGAACAAGGAGTTGTGAAGCATGTCCTGAAAGGAAGAACCTGATTTTCCTAATGTTGTATGAAGCAAATCTGCAGGACTGGGCAGTTCTAGCAGTTTTACTCGTTACCTGGTGGTGTTAGTTACACATTCAAAAGTATAATTGATACAGATTTGATTTATTTGACAATGTTTAGGACTTTATATGGATGCCAACAAAATATGTGACTCATTATTTTGCAATATACAATTCTGTTTCATCCACAAAATTAACTGTTTTGAGAGTATTATTGTAATAATGATCACATGATTTAATATTATTTGTTTTTGCTACCCACAAAAATAACATTTCTATAATACACAATATTTCATTCAATATGCAAAAACACCTGCTAACTTCAAGTAAACTGTCAGCTTTAAATAATGCAAGTTTTTCATTAGTTGGCTATAAGTAACAAACAACACTCACTTGCAGCATCTGAGCTAGTCTTAATCTCCCTGTAAAGATACACCTTTTACAAAAGACCCATCGAGAATTTGTTCCTCACTTTTACATCACAGGTCTTAATGTGAAGAATATCCCACACGTGTGCTGCCACATAGAGTTCTGGAGAACAAACACTCAGCTAATGATATGTGAAAGATGAAGATGTGAAAGTTTAGTACAGTATTTGACTTTGATCTGAACTGTTTTTGCTGCTTACTAATTCCTTTAGATACAGTTCCTTTAAATAAAGAATAAAGACAGCAGACAGCATGCAGTAGCTCCACCAAGCTGTGTCAGCGGTCAGAATGTTTGATTATTTAGTAGTAGACTTGTGCTTTTGTATTGTTTTTCCTAATTTAATCTGAAGTGTTGTAATAAAGAATGCCCAAGATGTACTTCAAGGCAGCATTAGTGTTGGTCTGGTCATGTGATCTCAACATGTCTGTTCACGCGAGGCGACACGCTCCATGTCAAATAAAACTTTAATTCAGACACTTTAATTATGACATTCTTATCATTCATTTACATAGAGGTAAACATTTTAGTAGGATCAAATGTCCAAGTTCAGCTTTGAGAATGGAAACCAACCTGTTTGTTCTTTAGTTTCTTCTTGTTTCACTCTGAATGCTTCTTCAATCCTCATGTCTTCACTCTCCTCTTTAATCAACACCATCTTTATAATTGTATGTAGTGTAGATCTCGTAGTTGCTTCACCAGAGGTTTTTCTGTGTTTAAGAATAATTAACAGAAAATAAATTAATTAATCCAAACTAAATCTCTAGGTGCGATTCAAAAAGTTCCCTAATTCAGTGGTCAGTGTACTGGCAAGGGGCTGGAGTCAGTGTGACAGAGTGTCAGAGTAACAGTTAATGGCCCTAAATGATCTTATTAGCCATAAAATGCTCAAAGCTAGCACTACAAATTAATAAAAGAACACAATTTAAACTTGACGTCAACATCTATGTATTTATATTTTGTATTTAATGATTTGTTGATCGCATTTCGTAAAAACATTTGAAGTTTTTGAGTATTATAACAAGTTTGTGTTCTCGCTGCGTTACACAGTGTTGACCAGCAGGTGTCGTCAGCGTGCTGTGATTCGAGCGATTCCAAACAGTGAATAATTTTGCTACGTATTTAGTTCAGCTGACTCGGAGTTTCAAAAAACTCAGTTTCTTTGAAGACCGAGTTCGTGTTTACCACTGATTTAAGATATAGCAAACGAAATGAGACACAACGTTTCTGTTATTCATGTGCGGATGGGTTTTACTCACTAAAATATCGTACCTTAATGTTGAATAAAGCATTGCAATGCTGTATTCAGTAATAAATCATTCATTTCACATTGCTTGTAAAAACTATAAATAGACGAAACGCTTTGTATTAATTTAAACACTTGAAATGCTTAAAAACACAAACCTATCTTCATCCGAATCACAGGCGGAGCGCGGCGCAACCTTACAACGTCACATCGTCAGACCAAAATAAAAGTCCTGTGTCTTGCATAGAAATGCCGTACTTAATGGTTTGTTAATAGCGAAAACTGGACCTTAAAATAAAGTGCGACCAATAATTGTGATAAAATAATAATAACGTTAATAATAATAATAATCTACATACCTCATAGTCAGAGCAGCATGGCTCCTTTGATAACCTGATGCCCCACGTTAACTCTTATCTATTAAAAAAAAAAAAAGACTTTGATTATTGTTCTCAGTGCTTAAATGTCCCCTTTAGCTGGATATTGGTTACATATAAAAAATCCTACTAATAGAAAGAGAGGATTGCTAGGATGGCCAACATAACCTAAGAGACTGGCTTGGTCCATAGAAATTGCCTTCCAGGAAAGGAGAAAATTCTTCAACAGAAAATCAAGATCCTCGGCAACATGGTCCAGAAATGTCTATTTCTTCACTGTGCAGCAATGATTAAAGATAATAAAGCATCTCACTGCTTTGCCTCTCAACACAAACAATACAAAAAATAATATTGATACTTAGACATCATTACAGCTCCTTAAGCATACAGAATAGATATATATATATATATAAAAAAAAAACGTATTACTTTGAAGGTGTTTAACAGTGGACTGTTCGGTTTCATTTATTGCCTGAATCAACCATGGAGCTATGATTTAATTCAGATCATTTTCTTTAGCTTTGTCATTTTTTTTTTTTTTCCTTTAGCTCTGCAACTTTACCAGATGCAAGAATGACATCCTTAATAGCAACATTAAATTACATAGATTGTAATATTCACCTGAATCTTATTTGTTTGTGTCATTCTCTGTTGCCACATGTGGTGGAAAGTCCATTTTCTTCACTTGAAATACTATCTTTTGATACTTGAACTTCACAAATGACATCTTGCATTTGGTATGATATGATGGCGTGTTGACCTTGAGCTTGGCTGATGTTGATGAGAGAGGCTTTGCTTTGTGTTACACAGGCATTTCTGCAAAGTTTATGATTTGCTCTCTTATTCTGCAATTTTATAGTTTTGTGTTTAAAGTCTGAACACCCTGCTGCAAATTTTGTTCCTATAGTATCTTCACACTGCATACAATGCTTGCTATACATTTGGTCTTTTTGTACCTTAGCCAGGAAAATTCTTGCATCCATATGGAAAACATGTATTTATTTATTTTTACTTGTTTCACATCACACCTGCTCTGTTTCCATTTCTGAGTATGTCATCACTCCTCCAGCTGAGTCACTCTCATGTGAAGTTTTGCAGATGTATATTAAATTATTATTTGTTGTATCTTGTAAACAAGTGTGTGTGTGTGTGTGTGTGTGTGTGTGTACTTGTTTTTGCTACATTGTGGGGACCAAATGTCCCCACAAGGATAGTAAAACCTGAAATTTTTGACATTGTAGGGACCGGCCTGCGATAGTCCCCACAAGGATATTAAAACCTGCGGTCCCCACAATGTAAAAAAATGATTAAAAATAGTAAATGATGTTTATCTGAAAGTGTAACGATGCAAACATGTTTCCTGTGAGGGCTACGTTTAGGGTTAGGGTTGGGTTAGGGGATAGACAATATCGTTTTGTCAATATAAAAACTATAGAAGTCTATGGAAAGTCTCCACAATTCACAAAAACAAACGTGTGTGTGTGTGTGTGTGTGTGTGTGCGTGTGTAAACACTATTACAGGAGGTTCAAACGCTCACTGATGCTTCAAAAGGAAACAGAATGCATTAAGAGCCAGGGGGTAAAAACTTTTTGAATTTGAAGATCATTGTAAATTTAACTTTTGTCTTCTGGGAAATTTTTAAGTATCTTCTGTAGCTTCTGAAGGGCAGTACTAAAAGAAAAAATATAATATTTAGGCCAAAAAAGAAAAGAAAGAAAAAAAACATCATTCTGTTAAAAAGTTTACACCCCAATGCAGGTGTTTCCTTCTGAAGAATTAGTGAGCATTTAAAGCTTCTGTAATAGTTAATAGTATATAGTTAATAACTCTCAGAAAAAAAGGTACAAAAGCTGTTGCTAAGGCAGTGCCTTTTCAAAAGGTACATATTTGTACCTAAAGAGTCCATATTGGTCCCTTAAAGTACATATTAGTACCCAAAAGATACAAAAGTGTACCTTTTGAAAAGGTATTACCCCAGCTTTTGTACTTTTTTTCTAAGAGTGTGACTAAGTAAATAAAAAATAAAGTGTCATGAAGAAAGAGTAACATTACTGTTTTTCTCATTGTAGCATCCTGGCTAATAAATGATCAGTTTATTAACAAGCCAGTAAACAGTTTGTTTATTGTTCATATTCCGTTGAGCCATCACACAATAATGCACCATGAACCACCGTAAGAACTAGAGAGAAAAAAAAAAACAACGATAAAGAAGCAACAAATGAATCTTGAAACAGCAAACAAACAAAACATCGATTTCAAACACAATTACATACATCAGTAAACAAATCATCACCTTGTTCTCCCTTGAACCAGGAGCTAACTCATAAGTTGGAGTCTGTAAATCAACCGTGCACCCGTGCCTTGGTTGGCGTGCTTTGCCTAGCGTTTCTCGCCAAGCATGCTTCGCTTACGTCTAATATTATATACACATCACACCTGCTGCGATTGGTAAATTCGCTGTCATAATTAAAGTCCCCAACCATAACTTATTTCATTTAACAAAATTATACACACAACACAACATATGAAAATAACACAAATAATAATAGAAATTCAAAAACACAAATAATGAAGTAACATATCACTTCAGGTTTCGTTACACTCCCACCAATCATACAGTGTACATAAACATGAATGATTTCCAGATTTAAATACCCTCAAGCTCATAGTAAACAAAAGCATTTTATACAATGCACGATTTTCACTCCCTTGAGAAAGAATGATCTAGTGATACTAATGTTTTCCATTAACAGTACCAACTTTTGTATGGGTCTTTCAATTATTGATGGTTTATCAAGACGTTTGCCCTTTATGTCAAGTTTCGGATCACCTAGATGTATTCTGGCCTTTCTAACAAGTCCATCAGCAACAGTAGTCTCTTTTGCTCTGCCTAGTCTCCATTGACTTCTCGGCAAATCGTCATCCTTCACTAGCACAATATTACCAATCTGAATGTTTCTCTTGGGAATGTGCCATTTTTGTCTAGTGGCTAGATTCGCAAGGTATTCTTTACGCCAGCGACTCCAGAACTGCTCTGATAAATGTTGCACGTGTCGGCATCTTTTATGGGCATATACATCTTCCTTAAAATTTCCTGGTGGAGGTAAAGCAACCGTTGACTTTAGTGTGAGCAGGTGATTAGTGATTGGTCTCAAACTCTCAGAGTCAGTTAAACAATCAACAGTAAGTGGTCTGCTATTTACAATTGTCATAGCTTCATAAAGAAAAGTCATCCGATCTTGCTGAATAAAGTGAAAGTATAGAATTTAAGACTGATTACACAGTCCTGATCTGACACTCCCATACTCCACCAGCATGACTAGCATGTGGCGCATTCATCACAATGTCACATTGTTTTTCAGACAAGAACGCACTTACTCTTTCTGTGTCAATTTCTTTGAGTGCTTTTTTGAATTCATTTTTTGCACCCATGAAATTTGTTCCTTGATCAGATCGAATTTGATGTACAGCGCCTCTGATGGCAATGAAACATCGTAGAGCATTAATAAAGGAATCCGTTGACATGTCTGGGAGCATCTCAATATGCACAGCGTGTGAAAACAAACAGGTAAAAAGTAGGCCATACCTCTTGCACACACTTCTTCCCCGTTTGACAAGGAGTAGTCCAAAACAATCCATACCGGTGTACATGAATGGAGGTGACGGATTCACTCGTTCTGATGGCAAATTAGCCATTTTTTGCACCTCAGCAGGTCTTCTAAGTCTTCTACATGTAACACATCCCTTGATATAAGAGGCAACAGCTCAGCCGATTCCTGGAATCCAATACCCACAAGATCTAATCTCGCTAATGGTAAATCCTTTTCCTTGATGTTCGACCTTCTCGTGATAATGTGCAATAATCATTTTCATGGTAGGGATTCTTTGGAATAATAGCAGGATGTTTTAAAGACTCTGAATAATCTGAGTGACGAAGCCTACCTCCCACTTTTAGCAGCCCCTCTCCATCAATGAATGAGTCAAGAGGATACAATTCAGAAGAGATGAAACATTTAGTCCCTTTCCCAAATTCTTCAATTCATCTTTATAGACGTGACCTTGCAAGCATTTGATAATACGCAATTCAGCCTTCTGTCGTTCTGATGTAGTACTTAGATGACTTGACTTATCTTTGTTGACTCTCCTCATGAGTCGAGCAACAGCTCTAACTGCTCATGACCATGAAGAAAATTTACACAATCGATGGATCAAGTTCACTTCATCAGTGCCTTCTGTTTTCAGAACTTGAGCAATCTTTACTTCTGGGTCTTCCAGGGAGAGTTCTGACTTTGTCTCTACTGGATTCGGTAAATCTTTCTTCCATAAAAACTTAGGGCCAGAAAACCAAGTTGATGACAGCAATCTATGAGCTCTAACAGCTGGTTTCAACCATTTCTGACTTTCACATTTCACTTGAGTATTAAAAACTCAAGCCTTGTTCTTTTTAGTCTCCATCAAGGTAAGTTTGTCAACAGTGGGACTCAAAGCGTGCAATGCTTGAAAGGAAGTTATCGGATTGCAAGCAGTATCTGCCTCTGCTAACACAAACGCACAGAACTTTTAGTCTGGGTACTTAAAGTCTGGGAACTCTTGATTTTGATTTAGAGCTTATGTGACTTGTCGATTCCATCGACTTGCTGCCCAGTCAGGTAACTTTTGAACAAGTTTTTGATTTTCTTGGTAATCAATTCAATTTCTCCCAGGCATCATAATAAGCTTCATCATCAGTTCTAAAGAAAAAGCCCTCCAAAGCCTTACTGACAGGGCCACTCACATACCTCTTCAGATAGAACAATTTTTCAGCAGACGAGATGCACTTTCTTTCAATAAGTGGAATGAATGAAAGTTTCCACTCGATAAATCGAATAGGGTCTCCTGTAAAAACGGAAGGTTCCAGTACTGGCAACCAACTCATAGCCAAACTGTCTTGAAAGACTGTAGCTGAAGTGGGCATTCCAGACACTGTTTGAGTTTGGGATGCTGCAAGGTTTAGATCTGCATGAGGCGGTTTCTGACATGCATCTTGCTTCCTTTTAAAATTTACCTGAGGAATGTCTTGCTCCTCTTTGAACTTGCTGCACTCTGAAGATGCACACATGGTTTCTTTAACAATCTCTTCATCATAAATATCTAACTTGGCTTGTGCAGCTCTTACCTCTTTTGTGCTTGTATTCGCTCCAACTCTTTCACTTCAGCGTCAATAGCCTTTTTTATGCTGCTCTTCCAACTGTTGTATCCTTTCCTTATGCTTCTTCTCTTCTAATAAAGAATCATAAACAGCTTTCTTGGCTGCTAAATTTGCAGCAGCATCTACTCGTTTGGCTGCTAAACTTGAAATAACAGAGCATTGGCTGGAATGACTGCTGTCCCCTTGACTGACACGCTAACAGCAATATTCACACTTAATATGCAGTCAATGCAATACTCAAGAGCAGGATATAAACTATTCATTGAAACATCAACACGTTTAAATGTGAAATTGATTAATATTCAGTCCACTGGTAAAGAGAATATACGCCACAGTGTCCATTGCAGGTACAAATATTGAAGCAAAAACACAAGGCAAATTTGTCCTTTCAGAATTCATTGGATTCAACACAGTTTAATCCATTGTACTCACTGCGGTCCACTCAAATGAACAAACTTTATCTTGCCTTATCCAGTCCATCCGATCCATTTGCCTGCCGCACGTTGATCGGAGCCCTTTAGTCAAATCTTGACCAACTCTCAAACCATGACGAATGCGCTGCTCCCGACGCGATAGAGAGCGATATCAGAAAAGTCAAAAGGAGCAATTTACCTTCTTTACCAAACAAATCATCCTACGAAGCAGCTCATCACATCAAAGAGGATCACTGGATCGATCAACAAGTTCTTACTGTAGCATCTTGGCTAATAAATGATCAAATTCTTCCACTGATGATTCACAGTTTGTTTATTGTTCATATTCCGTTGAGCCATCACACAATAATGCACCATGAACCACCTTAAGAACTAGAGAAAAAAAAAAAACAATGATAAAGAAGCAACAAATGAATCTTAAAACAGTAAACAGGCAAAACATCGATTTCAAACACACATACATCAGTAAACAAATCATCACCTTGTTCTCCCTTGAACCAGGAGCTAACTCATTAGTTGGAGTTATTTCATTTAACAAAATTATACACACAACATATGAAAATAACACAAATAATAATAGAAATTCCAAAACAAATAACGAAGTAACATATCACTTCAGGTTTCGTTACACTCATCATAATTATAATCATGTAAAAATAGAGATCTTTGAGTTTTAATATTCCTCATTACCACAACTTTGTTTAGAACATTTGAAGTTGACCACAATAGCAACTGAGATTGGTATATGATATGACAATATTTGGCCTATACTGAGAAAATCTCCTTTAAAGTCATCCAAATGAAGTTCTTAGCAATGCATATTACTAAAAAAATAAGTTTTTATATATTTACGATAGGAAATTTACAAAATATCTTCATGGAACATGACCTTTACTTAATATCCTAATGATTTTTGGCATAAAAGAAAAATTGATCATTTTGACCCATGTATTGTTGGCTATTGCTACAGATGAAAAGTTTATTTGCAAAAACAGATTTATTTTTTTTATTTATTTATTTATAGTTTTTGAAAATTGTTAAAAACGTCTCAGGTTACATATGTAACCATGGTTCCCTGAGAAGGGAACGAGGCACTGTGTCCTCTAGAGGTCGCTATGGGGAACGGTTATACCCACGCTGCCATGCTGAGGGGAGTGCAAGCCAGACAACAAAGGCAAGCACTAAGTACCAGCTCCACCCAAGTAGAGGGAGCTGCCCCAAAAAAGGCCAAAGGCCTGAGCTGCATACCCAAGAACTGACTGTAGGGCAGAGCTCAGACTTGGAATCAGAAAAGAGATTCCTTTAAGGGATATAGCCTATAGTCTAGGACAGTAGCCTAGACCTCGGCTTGTCAACAGGGGTTTACCTACTGCTCTGCGTGACCTCGCTCAAGGAGCTGGTCGAACAGGTCATCGGCACCCCATTCAGAGGTATCCATAAGATACATAAGTCGAGTGTGACCCAAGGTTCCGGGGCCGAACATCTCAAGAAAGGGTACGAAGCTATACGCGTGATCCCCACCATACAGGATTTTAGAAAGAACACAAGAAGCTAGGGTGCGTTCCTACCACAACGTGGATTTTAGAATGTGCATGGTTAGCCTGGACACTGAAATACCGTTCACAGAAAGAGACTCTGGGAAGCAGAGAACACAAATCCCAAATTAGGGAGGTTCTAAGCTCTCAGGGAGCAGAATTGTGCTCAAAGTGACCCTTCTGTAAGAGGGGAGCACTGCAAAGCTCAATACTGAGCTGCCTGAATGGGATGCCCTGGAACAGAGTAAGGAAAACTCTCTTAGGACAAGAGGAATCTTAGTTGCTCAACAGGAAACAGCATGCTCACAGGAGACCCTCATACTTTGAGAGGAGCAAAAGAAGGCTGGTTTAACATCCAGGGGCTTCCACCTGGAATAGCCAGAGCCATGGGGAGCGAAGGCCCTTCCCTCGATATAGAGAGGTTCCTATGAGTTCCAATTAGGAGTGACATGCTCACAGAAGACCTTCAGTGAGGGGAGCATTTTCAAGCTCATGCAATGTCAGGAGAAACATCACAGGGCCAGAGAAAGAGGCCTAAAGACCTAGGCTGCTGTCTGTGAAGCTTCCAGGAGACCAAGGCCTATAAGGCCCTAATGAGTCAGTGCAGCTGCCGCAGTCATAGTGGCAAAAGGCGAAACACATTGGGCGGCAGCAAGCAGCCGATTTATCCGATGAGATTGTAACAAAAGCTCAGTCCTAATAACCAAGGTGAGCATTTAACAGCCGCAGGGTAGATACCTCACCAACAGTGGGGAGGACCTTTTCGTTCTGCCCAAGAATGGTGTGCTTAAATGACCCTACTTAGTGAGGGAAGCACTGCCATGCTCATCTCCTGACAGGAGAGATACAAGGGCAGAAACAAGGTCAAGTGACTTAGGCTGCTAATTCTATTAAGCTCCAGGAGGCCAGAGGCATTTAATACACAAATGGGGTAGGACAACTTCTGTACACACTGTGACAGAAGCAGAGACACATTGGGGGGCAGCACGCGGCCAACTTATCCAATGTGACAGCAATGGAATGCACAGCAGCTGTAGGGTAGGTACCTAACCTACTATAGAGAGGAAGACCTACCCCTGCCCAAAAAATGGCTTGCTTTAATGACCCTGCATCAGCGAGGGGAGCACAGCCCTGCTCATCTCATGTCAGGAGAGACATCACAAGGGTAGAGAAGAGGTCTAATGACCTAGGTTGCTGATTCTATAAAGCTCCAGGAGGCAAAGGCCTCAAGTACCCAAATAGGGTAGTGCATCTTCCGTACACATATAATGTGATAGGAGGAGGAACACATCGGGCGGCAACAAGCCGTTGATTTATCCAATGAGGTCATCGTGGAGCATCAGCAGCCATAGGGAAGGTACCTAACCCCCAAGAGGAGGAAGATCT